>NC_036846.1:20328606-20329646 GCF_002910315.2 Salvelinus sp. IW2-2015 | reverse complement strand
CAGTTCTCAGTAGTAGTTCTCAGTAGTAGTTCTCAGTAGCAGTTCTCAGTAGCAGTTCTCAGTAATAGTTCTCAGTAGCAGTTCTCAGTTGTAGTTCTCAGTAGCAGTTCTCAGTAGCAGATTGCAGTAGTACTTCTCAGTAATAGTTCTCAGTAGCAGTTCTCAGTAGCAGTTATCAGTAGCAGTTCTCAGTAGTAGTCCTCAGTAGTAGATTGCAGTAGTAGTTCTCAGTGGCAGATCTCAGTAGTAGTTCTCAGAAGCAGTTCTCAGATGTAGTTCTCAGTAGTAGATTTTAGTAGAAGGTCTCAATAGTAGTTCTCTGTAGCAGTTCTCAGTAGCAGTTCTCAGTAGCAGTTCTCAGTAGGAGTTCTCAGTAGTAGTTCTCAGTAGTAGTTCTCAGTAGTAGTTCACAGTAGTAGTTTGCAGTAGTAGATCTCTGCAGTAGTTCTCAGCAACAGTTCTCAGTAGTAGTTCTCAGTAGTCGTTCTCAGTAGTATTTATCAGTAGTATATCTCAGTAGAAGTTCTCAGTAGCAGTTCTCAGTAGTAGATTTCAGTAGTAGTTCGCAGTGGCAGTTCTCAGTAGTAGATTTCAGTAGTAGATCTCAGTAGCAGATTTCAGTAGTAGTTCTCAGTAATAGTTCTCAGTATCAGTTCTGAGTAGTACATTTCAGTAGTAGTTCAAATCGGCAGTTCTCAGTAGCAGTCCTTAGTAGTAGTTCTCAGTAGTAGTACTCAGTAGTAGTTCTCAGTAACAGTTCTCAGTAGTAGTTCTGAGTAGTACATTTCAGTAGTAGTTCAAATTGGCAGTTCTTAGTAGCAGTTCTCAGTAGCAGTTCTCAGTAGCAGTTCTCAGTAGCAGTTCTCAGTTGTAGATCTCAGTAGTAGTCCTCAGTTGTAGATCTCAGTAGTAGTTCTCAGTAGTAGATTGCAGTAGTAGTTCTCAGAAGCAGTTCTCAGTAGCAGTTCTCAGTAGTAGTTCTCAGAAGTAGTTCTCAGTAGTAGTTCTCAGTAGTAGTTCTCAGTAGTAGTTCTCAGTAG
>NC_036846.1:20268517-20328107 GCF_002910315.2 Salvelinus sp. IW2-2015 | reverse complement strand
AGTAGGAGTTCTCAGTAGGAGTTCTCAGTAGTAGTTCTCAGTAGTAGTTCTCAGTAGTAGTTCTCAGTAGGAGTTCTCAGTAGTAGTTCTCAGTATTAGTTCTCAGCAGTTGTTCTCAGTAGTCGTTCTCAGTAGTAGATTTCAGTAGTAGTTCTCTGTGGCGGTTCTCAGTGGTAGTTCTCAGTAGTAGTTCTCAGTAGTACATTTCAGTAGTTGTTCTCAGTAGTAGATTTCAGCAGTCGTTCTCAGTAGTAGATTTCAGTAGTAGTTCTCCGTGGTGGTTCTCAGTGGTAGATCTCAATAGCACTTCTCAGTATCGGTTCTCAATAGTAAGTCTCAGTAGCAGTTCACAGTAGGGGTTCTCAGTAGAAAATTTCAGTAGTAGTTCTCAGTAGTATTTCTCAGTAGCAGTTCTTAGTATTCATTCTCAGTAGAGGAATTCAGTAGTACTTCTCAGGAGTATTTCTCAGTAGTAGTTCTCAGTTGTAGTTCTTAGTAGTATTTCTCAGTAGCAGTTCTCAGTAGGTGTTCTCAGTAGGGGTTCTCAGTAGCAGTTCTCAGTAGTAGTTCTCAATAGTAGTTCTCTGCAGCAGTTCTCAGCAGCAGTTCTCAGTAGTAGTTCTCAGTAGTAGATCTCAGTGGCAGTTCTCAGTGGTAGTTCTCAGTAGCAGATCTCTGTAGTATTTCTCAGTAGCAGTTCTCAGTAGTAGTTCTCAGTAGAAGTTCTCAGTAGTAGTTCTCAGTAGCAGATTCAATAGCAAGGCTATGCTCACTGAGTCTGTACATAGTCAAAGATTTCCTTAATTTTGAGCCAGTCGCAGTGGTCAGATATTCTGCCACTGTGTACTCTCTGTTTAGGGCCAAATAGCATTCGAGTTTGCTCTGTGTTTTTTGTAAATTCTTTCCAATGTGTCAAGTAATTATCATTTTTTTATCATGATTTGGTTGGGTCTAATTGTGTTTCTTTCCTGGGGCTCTGTGGGGTGTGTTTGTGTTTGTGAACAGAGCCCCAGGACCAGCTTGCCTAGGGGGCTCTTTTCCAGGTTCAGTTGTCTGTAGGTGATGGCTTTGTTGTGGAAGGTGTAAAATCGCTTATTTTTAGGGGGTTGTAGAATTGAATGTCTCTTTTCTGGATTTTGATAATTAGCGGGTATCGGCCAATCAAGCTACAGCACGCACACGCACACAAACACACACACACAGTGCATAACAATGTGATGTGGGGTATGGTATTGGGTACAGGTGCACATCTGCCAGCTCCTCAGCAGTGAGACTCTTAGTGCTGCTCTACATAGCTGTCTTCCTGTTTGGACTCTTAGTGCTGCTCTACATAGCTGTCTTCCTGTTTGGACTCTTAGTGCTGCTTCTACATAGCTGTCTTCTGTTTGGACTCTTAGTGCTGGCTCTATATAGCTGTCTTCCTGTTTGGACTCTTAGTGCTGCTCTACATAGCTGTCTCCCTGTTTGGACTCTTAGTGCTGCTCTACATAGCTGTCTCCTGTTTGGACTCTTAGTGCTGCTCTACATAGGCTGTTTCCTGTTTGGACTCTTAGTGCTGCTCTACATAGCTGTCTTCCTGTTTGGACTCTTAGTGCTGCTCTACATAGCTGTCTTCCTGTTTGGACTCTTAGTGCTGCTCTACATAGCTGTCTTCCTGTTTGGACTCTTAGTGCTGCTCTACATAGCTGTCTTCCTGTTTGGCGAGTCACACTCAACAACACTGTCAACAACATGACTGAGAGCGTGTGTGTGTGTGTGTGTGTGTGTGTGTGTGTGTGTGTGTGTGTGTGTGTGTGTGTGTGTGTGTGTGTGTGTGTGTGTGTGTGTGTGTGTGTGTGTGTGTGTGTGTGGTGGAGAGAAAAGAGATTACATAAGTGTTTCATTGTATGTCTGCATTTGAGTTTGGTGATGTGTGTGGTCCATAGGGTTGGGGGTTTCAGCCTGGTCCGTAGGGTTGGGAGGTTCAGCCTGGTCCATAGGGTTGGGAGGTTCAGCCTGGTCTATAGGGTTGGAGACATAAATGTAAGAAAATCATCAAATCACAACCGGCTCCAACACGTACCTCAAATCTGCTTACACCTACTAATGTAAAGTGAAACTGGAGGGCGCCCAATTCAAATAAATAATCATAAAAATTATGGATATTAAACATTTAGGTACATACAAGTGTCTTATATCGGTTAAAATCTTGTTAATCTAACTGCACTGTCCGATTTACAGTAGGCTTTACAGCAAAAGCATGCCATGCGATTGTTTGAGGACGGCGCCCTACATATTTTTCCACTGGCACAGGTTTCATAAATTCACAAATAGCGATTAAATATTCACTTACTTTTTGAAAATCTTCCTCTGATTTGTCATCCAAAGGGTCCCAGCTACAACATGTAGTGTCGTTTTGTTAGATAAAATCCTTCTTTATATCCCAAAAAGTCAGTTTAGTCGGCACCATCGATTTGAGTAATCCACTCGTTCAACATGCAGAGAAAGGAATCCAAAAAGCTACCGCTAAACTTTGTTAAAACAAGTCAAAATACGTTTCTATTTAATCCTCAGATACCCTAAAATGTAATTGAACTATAATATTTCATACGGAAAGAAGTATGTTCAATAGGAAAGCGATATTAGCAGATGCGCGCATACACTGATTTCCAAGTCTGAGTTCCTGTACTAAAACTCATTATTCTTCCTTGTTTTGGAAGAAACAAGCCTGAAACCTTGAACAAAGACTACTGACACCCAGTGGAAGCCATCGGAATTGCATACTGGGAGCTATATTTATTTTTTTCCTATACATTCCATTGGAAGAGCATGGGCGCTCAAAAAATATTTTTAAAATCCAGTTGCTTTTTCTTTGGATTTTCTCCTACTGTGTTATAGTCTCCTACATTATTTTAACATTTCTACAAACTTCAGAGTGTTTTCTTTCCAATGGTACCAATTATATACATATCCTGGCTTCAGGACCTGAGCAACAGGCAGTTTACTTTGGGCACGTAGGTCAGGCGGAAATTGAGAAAAATAGACCCTAGCCTGAAGAAGTTTTAATGCTGATGAATCAGCAGACAATGTGACGTCTGCACACAGAGACTCCGTCTTTATTAAAAACAGTCCTTTGTTCCAAAAGCCTTGTTCTCTGTACAGTAACCAATTGTGTTACCACCAAACAATAACAGGTACACTGACTGCCAAAATAAAAGTCCAAAATCACATTATTTCAGTCCAATAATACATTTCCTACATTATCGTATGCTGGTGATACTACCAGCCCAATGAAACACAACCCAGACCAATGAAGAGTGAGACTCGCTGCCCAATCTCCAGCTGATATTCCAATAAGAACCAGTGCCTGATGTCCAGAAGGTTGCAGGTTTAAAGCCCCGGTGGACCTTCAGCATCTGGACCCCAGAGCAGGGCACTTAACCTGGGTGGTTTGTGAAAGCCATTCAGCTGTGAAAAGAGGAGAAATAAAGCAGTGAAGGAGTGATGTGAGATGTGATGTGAGATGTGAGATGTGCTATGTGATGTGAGATGTGATGTGATATGTGAGATGTGATGTGATATGTGCTATGTGATGTGAGATGTGATATGTGATGTGAGATGTGATGTGATACGTGATGTAATGTGATGTGAGATGTGAGATGTGCAATGTGATGTGAGATGTGATGTGTGAGATTTGATGTGATATGAGATGTGAGATGTGATGTGATGTGTGATGTGTGATGTGAGATGTAATGTGATGTGAGATGTGAGATGTAATGTGATGTGAGCTGTGATGTGAGATGTAATGTGAAGTAATGTGAGATGTGATGTGAGCTGTGATGTGATGTGATATGTAATGTGATGTGATATGTAATGTGATGTGAGATGTGATGTGTGATGTGAGATGTAATGTGATGTGAGCTCTGATGTGAGATGTAATGTGATGTGATGTGAGATGTAATGTGAGATGTAATGTGATGTGAGCTGTGATGTGAGATGTAATGTGATGTAATGTGATGTGAGATGTAATGTGAGATGTAATGTGATGTGAGATGTAATGTGATGTGAGATGTAATGTGATGTGAGATGTGAGATTTAATGTGATGTGATATGTGATGTGATGAGGGATAGAGGAGCAGCTGTGTGGATTAAAGGCCTGCTGCTCTGGAGAAAATATGACTCTGTAAGAGGGATCCTTTTGACATGGATCTGCAGGGGCTTTAAAATTATCTTCCTTCACTCTCTCTCTCTCTTTCGCGCTCCTTCTTCTGGCCTCTTTTTCTGCTTCTTCTGAACTCATCTGGTTTAGAGGACATAGTGTTCTAGACACACACATAGACCCTCGGGCAAGCATGTACACACCTACCCACCCACCCACCCACACAAGTACAGGGGGATTCTGTCCAAGGTGACCTCCATATTACAATTAAGGCTAAGAATAATGAAATTAACTGTATCAGACAGCAACCCACCCCTCCCCCCTCTCCCATCCCCCTCCCTTCTGTCTCTCTTTTTCTTCTATTCTCTTCTCTTTTTCACCTGTACTTCCTTTCAACCCCCTCTGTCTCTCTCTCCAAGACGGTCTGTCCTCCCTGGTTCTGGATCCAGAGCTCACTGCCTTCCCCCTGGCCCCAGACGACTCCCCCCCACAACCAGGCACCATGACCCAGGAGGGGCAGGGACAACGCCAGACTGAACCCCCTACACCCCCAGACATCCAGGGGGTGACCCCAGCCCACCCTTCAGAGGAGTCAGCCACAGACCAAGGGCTGGAGGGGCTAGGTGTGGAGGTGAAGGTGGAGGGGATAGAGGGGACCAATGAGGAGGAAGGGGAGGGAAGTGTTACGGTAGCAGGGGAAGTACACAGAGAAAGAAAAGGTGAGGAAAGTGGAAAGGGAGAGGGTGATGAGGTAGTTGAGGGAGTGGAACAAGTGATGCAGGGAGAAGGAGAGGTGCATGAAGAGCGAGAGAGTATGGCAGAGACAAGTGATGAAGAAGATGGGCTGGGGGATGAGAGGATAGATTCAGAGGATGGTCAGACAGATGGAGAACTAGAGAGAGTGGAGGAGGTGGAGAAGGAGGGGGATAACATGAACACAGAGGCCACAGAGGAGGCAGAACCAGCCTGCGAGCCCAGCTGTGAGGAGGAGGAGGAAGGAGAGGAGGAGGAGGAGTTAACACCACCACCTGAGAACCAGGAAGAAGACCAGGACTTACCAGACCCACCGCAGTCTCTGGACATAGTCAGGTCAGTACAACAGACATGAGCAGACCTTGACTAGTGTGGTCATGAGTGAATGTATAGGTCAGATCATTTATAGAACATCCGTCAACAGACTGAGATGAGTATGTTAATGTGGAGGACAAGTGTGTAGTTTAATATGTAACTGTTTTATAAAAGTTGTATTCTGATGATACTCCATGTTCTCCATACAGGCTGGAGAACGGGATAGAACCTGAGAACGGAATCGAAGGGCATGAAGAGGAGGATGATGAAGAGGATGAAGATGAGGGAGAAGGATGCGGCTTAGTAGAGGTCATCCAGGAACACCTGGACACGTTCAGCTCCACCTTCGAGTGTTCCGTAGAGCTGGCGGACACAGAGGTGGAGGAAGAGGAGGAGGAGGAGGAGGAAGGGGATGGGAGGGGTAACCAGGACAGTTTCAGCTCTGTGTTTGAACGCATCGTGGAGAACGTTGTGGCCATAGAGAGGGAGGAAGAGGAAGATGAGGAAGAGGGGGAGGGCGAGAGGGAGAAGAACACGGTGGACAACAAGGACGGCTTCAGCTCGACGTTTGAGCGTATCGTTGAGTCTGCGCTTCTCCGCGGGGGTACGTGCTACAGTAGTCTGGACTCTCTGGATGTCCTGTCACTCACAGACGAGACAGACAGCTGCGTCAGCTTCGAGGCTCCGCTCACCCCCCTTATTCAGCAGAGGTCCTTCCTTCAGAGTCCTGAGCCTCTGGAGCTAGAACTAGCCACCGTCATGGAGCAGGAGGGGAGTGAGGCTGGAACCGAGGCCCAGCAAGGAGAGCCTGAGGCTGGGGAGAGTGCTGCAGGGCCTGGGCCTGGACCTGGAGGAAGCCCACTAAGGACCACCATCACCGGGACGAGGTCAGAGTTTGTACTGAGCCAGCCTGGCCGGTGGGACATCCCTAATGGGTTTCATACAGACACCCAGGGGGGAGTGGAGGGCTCTGGAGCCATACCCAACTCAATGAGGTAAGAGAGCAAGGTAGGGGCAAAGCGGTGGGAAAACATGGTGGGTTGAGTGAGTTAAGGTAAGGGTAATGGTAAGGGTAATAGCTACGGTTTGGGTTGAGCCGGGATGTGAACTTGAAGCTAGAGTTAGGGTTGAGCCGGGATGTGAACTTGAAGCTAGGGTTAGAGTTGTGGTTGAGGGTTAGCGTTGTGGTTGTGGCTGGGGTTAGGGTAATTGGTTGGGTTAGGGTTGAGCCAGGGTGTGGACTTGAAGCTAGGGTTAGGGCTAGGGTTAAAGTTAGGGTTATGACTAGGGTTAGGGTTAGGTTGAGTGGGTTAGTGGTTGGTTGTCTACCATGAAAGCAGGCTTGATTTAGGTGTATCAAAGTGCAGTACTCAGACATCATTCTAGAAGAGTCTCTGGCCTATCCACTACTAAAGCATGTCTAGTGAAGCTACAGTGTGATGTCCTGTAATTAAGCCTCTACTGGTCCCAGTCTCATCCAGCAGGGGGCATGAGTGAGATGACCAGGCAGGCTGAGGTTCATTAGCAGAGGGGTCTGGCTGGGTGTCTCAGGGGATAGTTCTGTTCATACCGTCCTCCTCCCACTGGTTGTGTCTGGCTGGGGTTACAGGTCCAATGCTGCAGGATATGGAGGTCTATTTAGACATTAGAGTTGAGATTATGCACAGCACACTCAACTTACACAAAATACTTACACAAAATACTATATGTAACCAACTCCCAGAGAAAGCATGCTAGATCTAGTTCATATACAATGCAATACTTGAGTCTGAGTTCATGTCAAAAACCTTTCAATTTGTCAACTAGGTCCATTATCACATAGCTATGTTCTCTCATGTCCTCTAGCTCCTCTCAGCCACTAGTGTAGCGTGGTAATGTGAAACACATGGGAACATGAGACCTGCACATAGGTCAGGAGCCATTCTACTATCCCCACAGGACCACAGGCTCTGGGTCTAATGTTTCAAATAGTGTCAGATTGTCAGAGATCACTGCAGTCTGCTGGGATACTGTCTAACTGTTCTGCTGATCACTTGGTGTTCCACTTCTGAATCAGTGCAGGATATCATGGAGCTAAGTGCCTCTTTCTAGAAAGTCTGACAGACAGAATTCTAAAGGCTGCTGTTGTGGTGAATTCTAGAACTGATTGCATTAGAGAACATTCTGAATTCCAGGATGGATTCCAGAATGGTGGGAGAGAAAAAATCATACATGCTCAGTGTATTTATGAGCCATAGTTCTCATAGAGAGCATCTCTCTGTCTCTCTCTCTCTCTTTCTCTCTCTATCTTTCTGTCTCTCTCTCTCTCCCTCCCTCCCTCTCTATCTTTCTGTCTCTCTCTCTCTCTCTCTGTCTCGCACTCTCTCTCTGTTTCTGCAGATGTTGTCGTTTAAGCGAGAGCCTGCTTCCTGCCCGCCCGCCCCTAGCTGAATGAGGCATTGTTTTGGCGGTGACATCATCGTCTTTGGCCTTCCTCTGCCCAGTGGGTGCAGAGCAAGCCCCAGTATGTGTGTTAGAGGGAGGTATTCCCAGACTGTGTGTTAGAGGAAGAGATTCCCAGTCTGTGTGTTAGAGGGAGAGATTCCCAGTCTGTGTGTTAGTAGGCGGGATTCCCGTCTGTGTGTTAGAGGAGAGATCCTCTGTGTGTTAGAGGGAGAGATTCCAGTCTGTGTGTAGAGGGGAGAGATTCCAGTCTGGTGTGTTAGAGGGAGAGATTCACAGTCTGTGTGTTAGGGGAGAGATTCCCAGTCTGGTGTGTTAGAAGGAGAGATCCCAGTCTGTGTGTTAGAGGGGGGATTCCCAGTCTGTGTGTTAGAGGGAGGATTCCCAGTCTGTGTGTTAGAGGAGAGATTCCAGTCTGTGTGTTAGAGGGAAGATTCCCAGTTGTGTGGTTAGAGGAGAGATTCCCAGTCTGTGTTTGGGGATTCCCAGTCTTGTGGGTTAGAGGGAGGATTCCCAGTTGTGTGTTAGAGGGAGAGATTCCCAGTCTGTGTTTAGAGGAGAGATTCCCAGTCTGTGTGTTAGAGGGAGAGTTCCCAGTCTGTGTGTTAGAGGGAGAGATTCCCAGTCTGTGTGTTAGAGGGAGAGATTCACAGTCTGTGTGTTAGAGGGAGAGATTCCAGTCTGTGTGTTAGAAGGAGAGATTCCCAGTCTGTGTTAGAGGGGGGGATTCCCAGTCTGTGTGTTAGAGGGAGGATTCCAGTCTGTGTGTTAGGAGGGGGGGGATCATTGTGAGTTGAGGGAGGGATTCCCAGTCTGTGTGTTAGAGGGAGAGAGAGGGGAGAACACTTTGACTTCTACAGTTTACCAATCTGGAGTGGATATTTGTGTAGGGGAGTTAAATTTGAGTGTAATGTATGAAAAAGTGATCATATTTGGAGTCTCTTTCTGTTTTCGTGCAGCTCTCACTGAGGATGTGTCGAGTAGCAGGAATTAGCTTTTTGTTTACATCATTCTGTGAAACAGAATATTATGCACAATGTCTGTTCTCTTTTACAGTCAGACCTTTAGTCTGCAGTGCTACCAATCCCCCCCTCTCTCTCTTTTTCCTTCCCATGTTCCTTCCCTCTCTTGTCTCCTCCTTCTCTCCATCTCACTTCTCCCCTCCCTTTCCCTCTCTCCCTAATTTTCTCTACTCCTCATTTTATCCTTAACTTCTGCCCTTCCTTCCCCCCTATCTGTTCCACAACTCTCCCAAAACCAGCTGGTAGCCCCAATGCTAACATCATTACTGAGTATATTGTGGGTAACTAGTCTTTATCTCAGCAGCAAACAGCAACTGCAGAAAAGAAGAGGAGAAAAGCACTCAACCAACCAGTCAGTCAGTTAGGAAGCCAGTCAGTTAGTCAGTCAGTCAGTTAGTTAGTAAGCCAGTCAGTCTGTCCGTCAGTTAGTTAGCCACTCAGTCAGTCAGTAAGCCACTCAGTCAGTCAGTCAGTAAGCCACTCAGTCAGTCAGTCAGTCAGTCAGTCAGTAAGCCACTCAGTCAGTCAGTCAGTAAGCCACTCAGTCAGTTCACTGTATCAGTCGCTCTCTATGAGAGCATCAAACTGGTTCTTTCTCTACAGCAGTGGGCCAGTACAGTTGGAATTTAGCTATAATCCATATAGCTCTATGGCTGAAATCCCCAACCACTCTCAATCTGAACAGGAGGACACACATGTAGTTCTAGTATTACAGCTTAGAAAGCCAGCTGGTGCTACGTACACTGAACAAAAATATAAGCCCAAAATGTAAAGTGTTGGTCCCATGTTTCATGAGCTGAAATAAAAGACCGCAGAAATTTTCCATATGGACAAAAATCTTTTTTCTCTCAAATTTTGTGAACAAATTTGTTTACATCCCTGTTAGTGAGCATTTCTCCTTTGCCAAGATAATCCATCCACCTGACAGGTGTGGCATATCAAGAAGCTGATTAAACAGCATGATCATTACACAGGAGCACTTTGTGCTGGGGACAATAAAAGGACACTCTAAAATGTGCAGTTTTGTCACACAACACAATGCCACAGATATCTTAAGTTTTGAGGGAGCATGCAATTTGCATGCTGAATGCAGGAATGTCCACCAGAGCTGTTGCCAGATAATTGACTGTTCATTTCTCTACCATAAGCTGCCTCCAAAGTCGTTTTAAAGAATTTGGCAGCACATCCAACCGGCCTCACAACCGCAGACCCATTTTAATCACACCAGCCCAGGACCTCAACATCCGGCTTCTTCACCTGCGGGATGGTCTGAGACCAGCCACCCAGACAGCTGATGAAACTAAGGGTTTGCACAACCATTATTCTGCACAAACTGTCAGAAACGGTCTCAGGGAAGATCATCTGCGTGCTCCTCGTCCTCACCGGGGTCGTATGCTCACCTTCCATGGCCACTGGCACACTGGAGAAGTGTGCTCCTCACGGATGAATCCCGGTTTCAACTGTACCAGGCAGACAGCGTGTATGGCATTATGTGGGTGAGTGGTTTGCTGATGTCCACGTAGTGAACAGGGTGCCCCATTGTGGCGGTGGGGTAATATTATGGGCAGGCATAAGCTACGGACAACATACACAATTGAATTTTATCGATGGCAATTTGAAAGCACAGAGATACCATGACGGTATCCTGAGGCCCATTGTCGTGCCATTCATCAGCCACCATCACCTCATGTTTCAGCATGATAATGCATGGCCCCATGTCGCAAGGATCTGTACACAATTCCTGGAAGCTGAAAATGTCCCAGTTCTTCCATGGACTGCATACTCACCAGACATGTCACCCATTGAGCATGTTTGGGATGCTCTGGATTTATGTGTACAACAGCGTGTTCCAGTTCCCGCCAATATCCAGCAACTTCGCACAGCCATTGAAGAGGAGTGGGACAACATTCCACAGGCCACAATGAACAGCCTGATCAACTCTATGAGAAGGAGATGTATAACGCTGCATGAGACAAATGGTGGTCACACCAGATACTGACTAGATTTCTGATCCACACCCCTACTGTTTTTAAGGTAACTTTGACCAACAGATGCATATCTGTATTACCAGTCATGTGAAATCCATAGACTAGGGCCTAATGAATTATATTTCAATTGACTGATTTCCTTATATGAACTCAGTAAAATCTTAGAAATTGTTGCATGTTGCATTTATATTTTTGTTCAGTGTAGATAGATCTGTTTATGAGTAGCTTTACAGTAGGTATCCAGATCATTGCTGGCTGGATGATGTTTCTGTCAGACAGAGATGCTAGGCTGGTGATGGAGATGGTATGGTACCCAGTGATCATGCTGCGAGACTGGGGTTACGTCCCAAATGGTACCCTATTCCTTTCATAGTGCACTACTTTTGACCAGAGCCTATTCAAAAGTAGTGCACTATAAAGGGAATAGGGTACCATTTGGGACAGCCTGGGACCCTCTCCCCTGTGAGCAGGATAAGGAGGATACAGAGATCTGAGGCTGTAACCAGACAAGATAAAATAACCAGCATCAGTCTCTATATCAGAGGAACTGATTGTTCTGCTTCGTGTTATATGTGCTGACCATGTTATGTGTGCTGGCCATGTTATATGTGCTGACCATGTTATATGTGCTGACCATGTTATATGTGCTGACCATGTTATATGTGCTGGCCATGTTATTAGTGTGAATCGTTATATGTGCTTGACCCATGTTTTGTGCTGACTAATTGTTTAGTGCTCGGACCATTTATTATGGCTGGACATGTTTATGTGTAGGCATGTTATATGTGCTGACCATGTATATGGCTGACCATGTTATATGTGTGCCATGTTATTGCCATGTTAATTATGCTGACATGTTTATGTGCTGCATTTATTATGTTGTGACATGTTATGTGCTGCGCTGTATATGTGCTGACCTTATATTGCGCCATGTTGTATGTGGTGGCATGTTATATGTGCTGCCATGTTATATGTGCTGACTTGTATATGTGCTGACCATGTTATGTGCTGGCCATGTTATATGTGTGACCATGTCTATATGTGTGACCATGTTTTATGTGCTGCACAGACACAGACTGATGCAAGGAAGCAACAACACACAAACACTGCCTACACACAAACTCGTACACTACACACACAACTACACACATACATACATACATACATACATACATACAAATACATACATACATACATACATACTCATACTACTATCATACATACATAACTAGCTAGACGACAGGCCCTGTCGTTGTGGGTGTCACTCTGAAGTAATAAATCCTTGGAGAGTTCTTCTCTCTGTGCTGAAATTCCCTGCAGATAATCCACTCATGTTCCAGCAGCGATATGTCACAGACACACACACACAAAAAGACACACACTCACACAGACACACACACACACAGTTACAAACACCACACACACACACTGCTGTGATTCGCCAGATTTATTCCATCCACCTCTATTTTTAGTGCCTTTGTATTTTTTGACATATCATACGTACTTTGTATTTTTGACATATATATACTTTGTATTTTTTGACATATCATACGTACTTTGTATTTTTTGACATATCATACGTATTTGTATTTTTTGACATATCATACGTACTTTGTATTTTTTGACATATTTACGTACTTTGTAATTTTTGACATATCATACGTACTTTGTATTTTTTGACATATCATACGTACTTTGTATTTTTTGATATCATACGTACTTTGTATTTTTACATATTCATACGTACTTTTATTTTTTGACTATATCATGACTTTGTATTTTTGACATATCATACGTACTTTGTATTTTTATATCATACGTACTTTGTATTTTTGACATATCATACGTACTTTGTATTTTTGATATTCTATACTTTGTATTTTGCATATCATACGTACTTTGTATTTTTTGACATATATATTACTTTGACTGCAATTGACTGAGAGGACATTTAGAATGTATTCTCTCTCGAGACTACGTCATTGGTCCTCAAGTGGAGAGAACGGTGTAGGCTCCCATGGAAGACTATTGTATCCAATTGTTACTGTTCTACGGTGTTCTTCTGAAGACGTTGACGGAGCATATTTTACATTTGGAGTGAGAGCGCATAAATATGTCATAAATGTTCAACCAGACTTGTTTGGGTTCCAGGTGTATGATGCCTGCTAGAAAGGGATGCTGATGTCAGTTGATGTTAGAATGTGGTGGCCATTTGAGAGGTCAGATGGCGCTGGGGGATTGAATCTCTGTGTGACCCGTTTGCCTTATATAAACAATTTCTTCACTAGAATCCTTGTCAGTAAATTGCATCACAATGGTGATGACAACATCCTATTTCCATCTAGCTTAGTGATCAGGGCTATAGTGTCCCGTCACACCATGTATGTCGGAGATCTATGTTCTAAGAGCTTTCAATGGCTGTCTATATGGTCTAGTCTAGATAATGGCTGTCTATATGGTATGTCTAGATAATGGCTGTCGATATGGTCTAGTCTAGAATAATGGTCCGAGGTTCCTACCCTCTATCTCCCTCTCTTCTTCTCTCGTCTTCTCCCTTTCTTTTTGTCTCCATGATTCCTCAAGATCAGAAGGGTTTAAAAACAGAGGGAGCATGTATTGATGAGTCAGATGGTGATTAATATTTGCCACTGTGTGTGTGTGTGTGTGTGTGTGTGTGTGTGTGTGTGTGTGTGTGTGTGTGTGTGTGTGTGTGTTGTGTGTGTGTGTGTGTGTGTGTGTGTGTGTGTGTGTGTGTGTGTGGGTGTGTGTTGTTGTACCTATCACAATGCCACCAGTCCACGTCTTCTTCTGCTTTTGGAGGGTGAGTCAGAGATGGTTGGCATCGCAAAACACAACAATAGGCCAATAGAAGGAAAACACCATAGCTGTACAATAGAACTGGACCTGCCTTTGAATATGACACATCTTTGAATCTGACTAAATAGTAATAGATAGATGATAGATAGATAGATAGATAGATAGATAGATTAGATAGATAGATAGATATAGATAGATAGATAGATAGATAGATAGATAGATAGTAGATGATAGATAGATAGAGATGATAGTAATAATAGATATACTAATAATTTTCTCACACAAGTTTGAAACTTGTTGTTTGAAATGTTTGCTATGTAACAGTGGGGAGAACAGTATTTGATACACTGCGCATTTTGCAGTTTTTCTACTTACAAGCATGTAGAGGTCTGTAATTTTATCATATTACACTTCAACTGTGAGAGACGGCATCTAAAACAAAAATCCAGAACATCACATTGTATGATTTTTAAGTAATGAATTTGCATTTTATTGGCATGACATAGTATTTGATCAACCTACCAACAGTAAGAATTCGGCTCCACCCTGTTAGTTTTCTTTAAGAAGCCTCTGTTCTCACTCATTACCTGTTTAACTCTGCACCTGTTTTGAACTCGTCTCTGTATAAAAGCACCTGTCCACACACTCATCAAACAGACTCAACCTCTCCACAATGGCCAAGACAGAGAGCTGTGTAAGGCATCATATGGATAAAATTGTGAACTGCACAGGTGGGATGGGCTACAGGACAATAGGCAGCAGCTTGGTGAGAAGGCAACAACTGTTTGGCGCAATATTAGAAAATGGAAGAAGTTCAGATGACGGTCAATCACCCTCGGTCTGGGGCTCAATGCAAGATTCACTCGTGGGCAATCAATGATCATGAGGAGGTGAGGGATGAGCCCAGAACTACACGGCAGGACTGGTCAATGACCTGAAGAGAGCTGGGGCACAGTCTCAAAGAAATTCATTAGTAACACACTACGCCGTCATGGATTAAAATCCTGCAGCCCGACGCAAGGTCCCCTGATCAGCCAGCGCATGTCCAGGCCCGTCTGAAGTTTGCCAATGCACTCTGATGATCCAGAAGGAGGAATGGGAGAAGTCATGTGGTCTGATGAGACAAAAATAGAGCTTTTTGGTCTAAACTCCACTCGCCGTGTTTAGGAGAAGAAGACAATGAGGACCAACCCAGCACACCATCCCAACCGTGAAGCATGGAGGTGGAAACATCATTCTTTGGGGATGCTTTTTTGCCAAAGGGGACAGGAAACTGACCATATTGAGGGGAGGATGGATGGGGGCATGTATCGTCGAGATTTTGCCACAACCTCTTCCTCAGTAGAGCATTTAAGATGGGTCGTGGCTGGGTCTTCCAGCATGACAAACGACCCGAAACACACAGCCAGGGCAACTAAGGAGTGTGCCGTAAGAAGCATCTCAAGGTCCTGGAGTGGCCTAGCCAGTCTCCAGACCTGAACCCAATAGAAATATTTGGGGAGGCTGAAAGTCCGTATTGCCCGCGACAGCCCAAAACTGAAGGATCTGGAAGGTCTGTATAGAGGAGTGGCCAAAATCCCTTGCTGCAGTGTGTGCAAATCTGGTTCAGGTATACAGGAAACGTATGATCTCTTGTATTGCAAACAAAGGTTTCTGTACCAAATATTAAGTTCTGCTTTTCTGATGTTAATCTACTTATGTCATGCAATAAAATGAAATTCATTACTTTAAAAATCATACAGTGTGATGTTTCTGGATTTTTGTTTTAGATTTGCGTCTCTAACAGTTGAAGTGTACTATGATAAAATTACAGCCTCTTATGCTTTGTAAGTAGGAAACCTGCAAATCCGGGCGTGTTCATATTGTGTTCCCATGTATTTAAATTGAAATACAGAAATATATAATTTACATAAGTATTCACACCTCTGAGTCAATACATGTTAGAATCACCTTTGGCAGTGATTACAGCTATGAGTCTTTCTGGGTAAGTCTCCAAGGGCTTCACTAGAATCCTTGTCAGTGAATTGCATCACCATGGTAATGACAACATCCTGTTCCTTTGTACACCTGGATTGTAAAATATTTGCACATTATTATTTTTACAATTCTTCAAGCTCTGTCAAGTTGGTTGTTGATTATTGCTAGACGGACATTGTCTTGCCATAGATGTTCAAGCCAATTTAGTCAAAACTGTAACTAGGCCACTCAGGAACATTCACTGTCATCTTGGTAAGCAACTCCAGTATATATTTGGCCTTGTGTTTTAGGTTATTGTCCTGCTGAAAGGTGAATTAGTCTCCCAGTGTCTGTTGGAAAGCAGACTGAACCAGGTTTCCTCTAGGATTTTCCCTGTGCTTAGATCTATCCTGTTTCTTTTTATTCAAAAAAAACTCTAGTCCTTGACGATGACAAGCGTACCCATAACATGATGCAGCCACCACCATGCTTGAAAATATGAAGAGTGGTACTCTTTGCCCCAAACATAACGCTTTGTATTCAGGARATAAAGTTAATTTCTTTGCCACATTTTTAGCAGTTTTACTTTAGTGCCTTATTGCAAACAYGATGCATGTTTTGGAATATTTGTATTCTGTACAGGCTTCCTTATTTTCACTCTGTCAATTAGGTTAGTATTGTGGAGTAACTACAATGTTGTTGATCCATCCTCAGTTTTCTTCTATCACAGCCATTAAACTCTGTAACTGCCTCATGGTGAAATCCCTGAGCGGTTTCCTTCCTTTCCGACAACTGAGTTAGGAAGGACGCCTGTGTCTTTGTAGTGACTGGGTGTATTGATACACCATCCAAAGTGTAATTAATAACTATTTTTTTACCCATCTACCAATAGGTACCCTTTGTTGAGAGGCACTGGAAAACCTCCCTGGTCTTTGTGGTTGAATCTGTGTTTGAAATTCACTGCTCGACTAAGGGACCTTACAGATAATTGCATGTGTGGGGTGCAGAGATGAGGCAGTCCCTCAAAAATCATGTTAAACACTATTATTGCACCCAGAGTGAGTCTATGCAACTTATTATGTGACTTGTTAAGCACAGTTTTACTCCTGAACTTATCTAGGCTTGCCACAACAAAGGGGTTGACTCAAGAGATTTCAGCTTTTAATTTTATATTAATATGTAATCATTTCTAAAAACATAACTACACGTTCACATTATGGGGTATTGCGTGTAGGCAGTGACACAAAGTCTCAATGTAATCAATTTTAAATTCAGGCTGTAACACAACAAAATGTAGCCTTAGGTCAAAAGAAAACAGGCTTTTCTTTTTATCACAACATAACCTATGGGAAAAGACCAGTGAGGGAGTAGCCTAATGGACTATGTACAGACCTGCATGATCATCAAAGGGAGTGTATACTAACAAGATGTAGGAACATAATTCAGTAGATTCTGTCGCTCCGCCTCTCACATCCTTTTGAGGGAGACCTCCAAGAACCTTATTGAAAAAAAATCTCACATCCATTCACATTATGGGGAAAGGCAGTAGGCTACACACACTGTAGTTAGATCATTCTGTGCTCTTAAGCCTGGTCATAATCATGCGGGCTTCGAGTACGGTTTGTTTAGGAAAAGACTGACGAAATCTGATTGCTTAAGCCTCTTTGGGTAAATACCGCAAACGATCGAATGCCGGATTTTACAGACCACTGCTGGATGATGTCGCGCGTTCCTTGACACTGATTCCAATCCTCGAATGCGGGAGAGAAAATGTGGAAAGAGGAATATGACGTTCATTTCGACTTTCTTCTCGATCTCCTGTGAGTCTTTTCCTCTGGTTCCCCTCACAGTAAAATTATTCTGAAGTTTTTTTCAGTATGAATGAGATTGTGCGAGAGTGTGTGCTGTATTTTCAATTAGTATATTGAGCCGTTCCGGTTTGACACAGCGGTTATAAATCAACTAAACATTGATTTGCGACTATTCAGTATGAATACACTATGGAAAATTATGCTACTTTAAGTATAGTTGAGATAATTTTGACAATAGCTCATTTTTCTGTATGGTTTGAACTTTGGCCAGTTTAAACGGTTTTGTAATGCTGATCAATACATTTGAACTATCTCTGTTGATCTTGCCACATGTTGCTCACTCTCATTGGAGACTGACAACAAAGTTGTTCAACATGCCCCTAGGAACTAACAAGTTACTTGGTTAACTTTTATTATATTTTTTTTTACCGTGACTATAATTCCTATGCCTTTGTCAGTTATTGTCACTGCTGTATACTGTCGTGCAGCATCAGTGAATATTGTTATTTTAGAAGTGTTTGTGTTTTGAATAACAGAATGAGACTGAGGGGGCAGTAGGTTATGCATGATCCAGAGTCCTTGGTGTTAGTCCCTCAAGACATCCTTGCAGAGGATGCCAGTGAAGCCTCAGGAGTATGACCTATCACAGTTATGAAACACACAACACACAACGGTACGCACACACCACACACACACACACACACACACACACACACCACACACCACACACACACACACACACACACACACACACACACACACACACACACACACAAACACACACACACACACACACACCACCTACTCATAAATAACACACACACACCTACTCATAAATAACACACACACCCATTTACTCACATACTAGGTGTTTTGGACTTTAGTCACATTAACTCATACTGGATGCGTAATTCCAAAATTGCAATATTTTGGCAATAGAGTGTGACCCCCACTTACACACCTATCCACACACACACATCCACACACACACACACACACCCCTCATGCCCTTTACCCAACACTCCCTTGCTGGCCCAGGGGTGGATGGCACCCAACACAACTGGGAGAGAGAGATTACCATGTGAGTCACAGGCATGCAGCCTCATGCTCTAACTATACCCAGCGCCAGGGCTTGGGAACACACACACAGGCACATACAGTTTCACTATTAAACATTGGCTGACTATTCAGGACTTAAGGGAAAATCTACTCAACATCTACTCAAATGCATTTGCAGAGTTACAATGGAAGGTCCATGTGCATTTCACTTTGCTCAAGATAAAGTAGCAGAATCCACATTGAGTGGCTGTGAGTCAGGGGTGCATCCCAAATGGCACCCTATTCCCTACATAGAGCACTAGTTTCTGGCCCTGTTCAAAAGTAGTGCATTATATAGGGAATAGGGTGCCATTTGGGACTGTGTGTGTGTGTGTGTGTGTGTGTGTGTGTGTGTGTGTGTGTGTGTGTGTGTGTTGGGGGGGGCTTAGCAAACTGGGGACCCCTGGATTGCTGTGACCCACGGCCTGTCATGTTGTTCATTATTCAGGACGTACCATGTCTTTCGTGAAAATACATGTGGTAAGACTTAGGCATGGTGTAATGTAGGGAGAAGGCTAGGGACTGCATCTGTTAGATATAGAGGAAGACAATGTGTTACTAGAGGCAGGTTTGGGCATAGTCCTATCCTTGTGGCACTCTGGGTTTGCTGACGGCACGCTGTCTGAAGTGAGGGTTGTGGGTAATTGTGATGTAAAGACACCAAACTGAGAGGGGCTGTAATTGTGCCTGCATATATGGCAGGTAGCCTAGCGGTTAAGCGCGTTGGACAAGTAACCAAAAGGTCGCTGGTTCGAATCTCCAAGCCGACTAGTTGGAAAAATCTGTCAATGTGCCCATGACCAAGGCACTTCACCCTAATTGCTAATGTAAGTTGCTCTTGATAAGAGAGTCTGATAAATTATTTAAAAAATAATGATGAATAGAATGTAAGGAGGGCAGTTATTCTGTTAATGGTTCCTTGTTTGTCTCAGGATAGATAAATAATAGTAGATCTTCCTTGTACAGAGGGAGGTAAATAATAGTAGATCTTCCTTGTACAGAGGGAGGTAAATAATAGTAGATCTTCCTTGTACAGAGGGAGGTATGAGTACCTATTCTAGTTTGGGGTTCCATCCTTGTGAGAGGCTTGTGTTCTCGGCACGCTGTTGGCTGCAGTGAGGATTGTGGGTAATTGTGATGTAGGAGACATCAACTTGAGAGGGGTGGTAATTGCGCCCGTCGTCTCTCCTGTCAGGACACCGGGTTCCGTTCCGTCGTGACCACGGCAACTAACACATTACCGTGCCACAGCGTATTGCATTTAGGAAGTAATGCAATTGCTCTAATCAGATTCTGCAGAAAAATGTTAATCACCTATAGAGAGAAAGTTGACTATGTCAAAGAGACACATAAAATGATAGGGACACATGGTCTGGTCTGAGGCCTGTGACGTTTGTATTTCGTACTATTTCAGTAGTGATTGTTCAGGAGATTTTATGTGTTTTGGTTAGAGTGATAGAGCTATGTAGGAATGGCTATGTTTCAGATAAGCTATCTTTATGTGTCTTCAGAGGATTTTGTATTATTGAATCAGGGTTATATGAGAGAAAGCAATCTTATGTTGATAGAATATCACACATTCTTATTTATTATCGTATCTATCTGTTTATGCTTGTCTAGTGAAAAGGTTCTTGAAATGGGAGTTTATAGCTCCCAAATATCCTCCCATTCTAGGTTTTCATCATCATGACTGCCAGTCAGTGATCATGCTAGGGTTATGTAGAAGACTCATATGAAGGTTGCTCACACTAGGGCACTGTTCTGTGGGGCAGGTAGGTGCCATACTATACGCTCAATAAGGCTGTCGTGTGTGTCCTCTTCAGTGATGCCAACCTCCTCACGGACGTGCTGTCGGACTCAGAGTCGGAGCTGGGCGGTCTGGAGCAGCTGGAGAGAGGCAGCACGGAAACCCTGGCCAACGGTTGCCGTGCCGACTGCGACGCCGCCAAACGCCTGGCCAAGCGTCTGTTCTACCTGGAGGGCTTCAGACGCTGCGACGTGGCACGCCACCTGGGCAAGAAGTGGGTTTCAGGCACAAACACAAGACCAACCACACACACACACACACACACACCACACACACACACACACACACACACACCACAACACACACACACACACACACACACACCACACACACCACACACAACACACACACACACACACAAGACAAACAACACACACACACACTGTCATTCAGTTCCACATTGATACACATGCATATGTCTCACAGTGTGTATATTGTGTTAATATGTATTTTGTATCATCTTAAATGTCACATCTCTTTCTCTCTCTCTCGCTCCCTATCCCCCCCTTCTCTTCCCCCTCTTTCTCCTCCCCATTTTCATTTCCTCTGTCCATCCTGCAGTACGACTTCAGCCAGCTGGTGGCGTCAGAGTACCTCAGCTTCTTTGACTTCTCTGGCCTGTCGTTGGACAAGGCCCTGAGGTAAGACCAGTCAGCACTATTCTCACAGCACTGCTTACAACATATTAGCCAAACACTGATTTCTCTGAGTATTGAGCTGTAGTGTGTCTCTATTTTGCAATACAGTCAACTGTTACCTCCTGGTATACAGTATGCCATGATTTGGGACTGTCTTGAATGCATGTATTAAACACAGCATGCAGATATTTAAAGTAAATGAACATGTTTGTATTGGGAGTGGTGAACCACAGTTACACTGAGTTTGCACTGAATGAATGTGCAATGTACTGTACTAATCTACTGTAGCCTTAGTCTTAAGATGCCATTGACGATTTCCGAACCAAAGTGAGGAAGCTTGTAAAAGAAGGTTGTAGCCTGTAGCCTATATCACTGTGCAGACAGATACACTCTGTATTCTAGCCTGAAAACAATACTGCCTGCTCACTCGTTGGTCTTTGACCTAATTCTCAGGAACTTCCTGAAAGCCTTTCCTCTGATGGGTGAGACCCAGGAGAGAGAGAGGATCCTGGTCCACTTCTCTAAGAGGTTCTGTGTCTGCAACCCCACAGCCCTCGCCCCCGAAGGCAAGAGCAGATCTAAACGGGATGATGATGATGATGATGATGATGATGAAGAAGATGACGGTGATGATTATAATTAGGGTGGTGGGTAGGGTGGGGATAGGGCTGTGGCGGTCATGACATTTTGTCAGCCGGTTATTGTCTTGCAAATTACTGCCGATCTCAGGGTAATTGACCGTTAATTAACATAAACACGTTGAGCATCTCCAGCTGGCCTCCACTCATACAAGCCGCTGATGCACCATCACAATAAATCCATCATTTATTTTAGGCAGGCCTAAAGAAGCATTATGATATGAAGATGTGTTTCAGTAGAACAGAATATGAGTTGGCCTACTGTATGTTATCTGGCTATGCTCCATGCTATAGGCTGTAGGCTTGTTCATTTAGCTGGCTAGATACTGTATGTTATCTGGCTATGCTCCATGCTATAGGCTTAGGCTTGTTCATTTAGCTGGCTAGATACTGTATGTTATCTGGCTATGCCATGCTATAGGCTGTAGGCTTGTTCATTTAGCTGGCTAGATACTGTATGTTATCTGGCTATGCTCCATGCTATAGGCCATAGTTTGTTCATTTAGCTGGCTAGATACTGTATGTTATCTGGCTATGCTCCATGCTATAGGCTGTAGGCTTGTTCATTTAGCTGGCTAGATACTGTATGTTATCTGGCTATGCTCCATGCTATAGGCCATAGGTTTGTTCATTTAGCTGGCTAGATACTGTATGTTATCTGGCTATGCTCCATGCTATAGGCTGTAGGCTTGTTCATTTAGCTGGCTAGATACTGTATGTTATCTGGCTATGCTCCATGCTATAGGCTGTAGGCTTGTTCATTTAGCTGGCTAGATACTGTATGTTATCTGGCTATGCTCCATGCTATAGGCCATAGGTTTGTTCATTTAGCTGGCTAGATACTGTATGTTATCTGGCTATGCTCCATGCATAGGCTGTAGGCTTGTTATTTAGCTGGCTAGATACTGTATGTTATCTGGCTATGCTCCATGCTATAGGCTGTAGGTTTGTTCATTTAGCTGGCTAGATACTGTATGTTATCTGGCTATGCTCCATGCTATAGGCTGTAGGTTTGTTATTTAGCTGGCTAGATACTGTATGTTATCTGGCTATGCTCCATGCTATAGGCTTGTTCATTTAGCTGGCTAGTACTGTATGTTATCTGGCTATGCTCCATGCTATAGGCTGTAGGTTTGTTCATTTAGCTGGCTAGATACTGTATTGTATCTGGCTATGCTCCATGCTATAGGCTTGTTCATTTAGCTGGCTAGATACTGTATGTTTTCTGGCTATGCTCCATGCTATAGGCTGTAGGTTTGTTCATTTAGCTGGCTAGATACTGTATGTTATCTGGTCTATGCTCCATGCTTGTAGGCTATAGGTTGTTCATTTAGCTGGCTAGATACTGTATGTTATCTGGCTATGCTCCATGCTATAGGCTGTAGGCTTGTTCATTTAGCTGGCTAGATACTGTATGTTATCTGGCTATGCTCCATGCTATAGGCTATAGCTTGTTCATTTAGCTGGCTAGATACTGTAATGTTATCTGGCTATGCTCCATGCTATAGGCTTGTTCATTTAGCAGACAAGATATGCTTATTAATCCGGTGCCATTATTTTATAGTAAGAAGAATATAATTGAACTTAACTGAACAAAATAGAAAGGATATTTTTCACATTCCGGAGCGAGTGCGCATATGAAGTGGCTATGTGGAGCGTAGAAGTGATCATTTGAAACAGGTCCTATACGCTAGATTGAGTTATTTGGCAACCTTAGTTGTGAATGATACAAACCTTAGAAATCCAAACATATGGGCTGCATGATGCAACTACAGGCTATCGATGATTTGAGAAAGTCTCAAAAAAAGCCTACAGAGTGTTCCTTGCCTCAGGCTGCACACGTTCTCTCTTCAAGTGATCATATTTCACTCATCAAATCAAATGTTATTGGTCGCATACACATATTTAGCAGATGTTATCCCGGGTGAAGTGAAATGCTTGTGTTTCTAGCTCCAACAGTGCAGTTATGCGTATTTTTTTTTAAAATCAATACAGGCAAATCCCAAAAATAAAAAGAAAGGAATTAAGAAATATTAGAACAAGCAATGTCAGAGTCAGGAATATAAATGTATACACTTGCATTCGGAAGTATTCAGACCCCTTGGCAATTTCATCCATTTTAGAATAAGGCTGTAATGTAACAAAATGTGGACAGTGTCAAGGGATCTGAATACTTTCCGAATGCACTGTATTAGAGCTTATGAATACACATAGACCTATATATGAGCCCATGCCTGGGAAAAACGCTGAATTAAAATAATGATTGTGCCTTAATACAATACATAGCCTACCACATTTTGGAGTATAGGCTAGACCAATTATGTATCAAAGACATCTTAAATCTATGTTTTTTTWAAATGTTTTTCTATCATGCGTAGTATGTGGTAGGTAGGCTATTAAGCTATGTATTGTATAACGGCACAATCATTATTTTAATTCAGCGTTTTTTCCAGGCTTGGGCTCATATATAGGTCTATGCGTATTCATAAGCTCTAATACAGTGCATTCGGAAAGTATTCAGACCCCTTGACATTGTCCACATTTTGTTATAGTACAGCCTTATTCTAAAATTGATTCAATTATATTTTTTCCTCATAAATCTACACACAATACCCCATAATGACGAAGCAAAAACAGGTTTTTAGCCATTTTTGCAAATATAAAAAGAAAAATGAAATATCTCATTTACATAAGTATTCAGACCCTTTACTCAGTGCTTTGTTGAAGCACCTTTGGCAAGCTTGGCACACCTGTATTTGGGGAGTTTCTTCCATTCTTCTCTGCAGATCCTCTCAAGTTGGATGGGGAGCATCGCTGCACAGSTATTTTCAGGTCTGATTGGGTTGAAGTCCGGGCTCTGGCTGGGCCATTCAGAGACTTGTCCCGAAGCCCCTACTGTGTTGTCTTGGCTGTGTGCTTTGGGTTGTTGTGAATCTTCGCCAAGTCTGAGGTCCTGAGGGCTCTGGAGCAGGTTTTCATCAAGGATCTCTCTGTACTTTGCTCTGTTCATCTTTCCCTCGATCCTGACAAGTCTCCCAGTCCCTGCCACTGAAAAACATCCCCACAMCATGATGCTGCCACCAACATGCTTCACTGTAGGGATGGTGCCAGGTTTCCTCCAGTTGTGACGCCTGGCATTCAGGCCAAAGAGCTCCATTTTAGTGTCATCAGACCAGAGAATCTTGTTTCTCATGGTCAGAGTCCTTTAGGTGCCTTTTACTGAGGAGTGGCTTCTGTCTGGCCACTCTACCATAAAGACCTGATTGGTGGAGTGCTGCAGAGATGGTAGTCCTTCTGGAAGGTTCTCCCATCTCAACAGAGAAACTCTGGAGCTATGACATTGTGACCATCGAGTTCTTGGTCACCTCCCTGACCAAGGCCCTTCTCCCCCGATTGCTTAGTTTGRCCAGGCYGCCACTGTTTTCTTGGGGGCCTTCAATGCTGCAGACATTTTTTGGTACCCTTCCCCAGATCTGTGCCTTGACACAATCCTGTCTCGGACAATTCCTTTGACCTCATGGCTTGATTTTTGCTCTGACATACACTGTCAACTATAGGACCTCATGTAGACAGGTTTGTGCCTTTCCAAATCATCTCCAATCAATTGAATTTACCACAGGTGGACTCCAATCAAGTTGTAAAAACATCTCAATGATGATTAATGGAAACAGGATGCAGCTGACCTCAAATTTGAGTGTCATATCAAAGGGTCTGAAAACTTATGTAAATAAGGTATTTTGTTTTTTGTTTTTTTATAAATTTACAAAAATTCAAAAAATTGTAACAACCTGTTTTTGCTTTGATATTGTATGTAGATTGATGAGATTATATTTTTTATATCCATTTTAGAATAAGGCTGTAACGTAACAAAATGTGGAAAAGGGGAAGGGCTCTGAATACTTTCTGAATGCACGGTATGCGTATGAGTGTTTTTAACTAATCCTCATCTTACAAAGTGCTGCCCATTTCATTGTGTTTGGCTTTGAAACAACATCCACAACGACCATGTTTTCCACTCAGTTTCAACCTGTTGTTGAACTTCCTTCTTCAAATTGATCAACACAGTGAGGTGAGTTTTTTAAAAGCATGATGATAAGTGTTTGATGTGATTTTTATTTGCGTTTGCATTGATGTCAGAGTGGTTGGAAGGACAATAGAGTGCTGAGTACCAGGCCATTAGCGACGTGAAGGTTGTTAGCGAGTTGGGTACTACCAACGCATGTCCAGAGTGCATAAAAGGAGATTACCGTGACCCAACGGTCACGTGGATTATTATTATTTACATTTTTGTACCCCTTTTTTGTGATATCCAATTAGTAGTTACAGTCTCGTCCCATCGCTGCAACTCCCCTATGMACTCGGGAGAGGCGAAGGTCGAGGGACATGTATCCTCCGAAACACGACCCTGCCAAGCAGCACTGCTTCTTGACACACTGCTCGCTTAACCCGGAAGCCAGCCGCACCAATGTGTCGAAGGAAACACCGTACAGCTGGCGACAGAAGTCAGCGTGCATGTGCCCGGCACGCCACAAGGAGTCGCTAGAGTGCGATGGGACAAGGACATCCCGGCCTGCCAAACCCTCCCCTAATCCGGACAGCGCTGGGCCAATTGTGCGCCGCCTCATTGGTCTCCCGGTCGCAGCCGGCCTGGGATCGAACCCTTGTCTGTAGTGATGCCTCTAGCACTGCGATGCAGTGCCTTAGACTGCTGCGCCACTCGGGAGGCAGTCACGTGGAATCTGACTGTGGTCATGACTCCTGACTGCCGGTGTGGTGGTATTACTGACACCACAACAACCCTAGGTGGGGAACACTGATGATGATGAGGAGGAGGATGACAGCTTTGTTGGCTT
Source organism: Salvelinus sp. IW2-2015 (assembly GCF_002910315.2). Lineage (NCBI taxonomy): Eukaryota > Metazoa > Chordata > Actinopteri > Salmoniformes > Salmonidae > Salvelinus > Salvelinus sp. IW2-2015. Next base: position 20,301,831 of record NC_036846.1, on the reverse strand, counting down.
GAATAAAATACATTACATTACTTATCAACATTTTGCATAGCATATTTTGAAGTATTCTGCCGAGTATTGTTGAGACTTTGCCAAGTATTGTTGAGATTATTTTTTAGCCTACTGTTAAAATATGCCATTTGAGTCATCCATGACATTTAGATAACATTTAAAAACATGTTCTCTTCTTCTTCCAACAGACGGAGCCCATACGTTAACCTGCGCCCTAATGCTGCTCAACACTGATCTACATGGACACGTATGTACAGCTCTGTTATCAAACCTACAATCTGTGAAGATAGATGGAAATCAATGTACAGGCAGGAGCCCCCAGAAATACTCATAAATCCTATTTGACATACAGCAGATCCCTGAAGAGTAGAGTCAAAACCCTGTCTAACATGACTCACGCACCAACACAATTGACGTAGAGAAACCTACTGTAGCGTCGGCTCATTGTATTTATGTATTTTGCTCGGCTGTCTTTAAAAATAAAGCCCCCCTTAAGGCAGGCAACACCTGTTTAGAAGTGATGTGCTACAGCAACAATAGCTTCCCTCTCTGTCTGTCTGTATCTCTCTCTCTTTGTCTCTCTTCTATCTCTCTATCTCACTATCTCTCTGTTACCCTCCAGCTCTATCTCTCAATCTCCATCTCTGTTCTCCTCTGACCCACTTTCTGCCCTCTTTTAGTCCCGTCTTTCTGTCTCCTACTACTAAATACCACAGCACTATATACTAACTCTTATCCAGTGTTACTTTAACACAAGCTCTCACAATTTAACTCTCTGTTCTTATATGTCTACTAACAGATCCTGTCATGCATCTAACACAGTCTCTCAACCTCCTTCGTTTCTTCTCCTCTCCTCTCATTCCCTTTATTCTCCTGCGTTCTGTCTGACCTCTGTGTGACCTCTGTGTAACCTCTGGCTGTCCTGCTCCTTAGGTGGTAAGTGGCTTTTAGCACTAACCTCTTCTGTGTCTCTCCATGTACAGTATATCTGTGGTCATAATGTAACCAATCAACCGCATAATGCATGAAGAGAATAGCTAATGCTCTACCTGCACACCACTGACACCTAGTGGTCAATCAGGGGAATTATTCATAGTACTGCATAACATATTCACATCGATTTGCATTTACAGTAGTGTTTCTCCTAGCCTTGTTAAGATCCACCTGAAAAGTTTGTCAATATTTACATTTACCGGTAGGTAGTAAGGCTGTGAATCCCAAATCACCCCCTCGCCCCTTCCGACCCACTTGGAGGGCCATCGGTTGTCATGTGTTGCTGACGAAACCCCTAGGGTGACTTCCAGAGAGTGGCGAGGGGATCAATAAACCCATCAACTGTTGTTTTACAAGTTATAAACCTCAGTAACAGTTAAACATTTAATTTGTGTTATAGGCTATTTCATAAGTTACGTGTGTCATTTCTTGAAATCAGATATAAACAAATGCATGTGGTTTACACATGGACCTGCCTCTCCATTATTTTGTATTAAATTGTGCTTAGTCCAAACATATCATTATTTTGTATTAAATTGTGCTTAGTCCAAACATATCATTATTTTGGATTAAATTGTGCTTAGTCCAAACATATCATTATTTTGGATTAAATTGTGCTTAGTCCAAACATATCATTATTTTGGATTAAATTGTGCAAACTCCAAACATATTGTGGTGCTTGTCGGGATAGCACTTCGCTCTGAAGCCCACTTCGGCTGGCTTGGCCGAAGTGGTTATTGGAATTAGCCCCTACACCCTCAATAATTTTCACTCCCTAAGCTTTGGGATATTTATGCATAAGGCGGAGGTGAGCAAGAATGCACAAATGGAGGGCTGAGTGTTGTGGGAAAAGGAAGGGAGTGATTTAGGATTCAGCCTAATTCTGTTTCATTCTGTGTCTTGTCCAGAACATTGGGAAGAAGATGTCTTGCCAGCAGTTCATCAGTAATCTGGATGGCCTAAACGATGGCAAGGACTTCCCTAAAGACCTATTAAAGGTGTGTTCACCAATGCTAGGACAATATTGATAATGTAATAATTGGTCAGATTCCAAAGTTGACATTACTCTGAAGTTCATTCAGTACAATGAGGTGTAATGTGAGTTTTCTCTCCCACCATTTTGATTTCTTCACTTCCTCTTCCTGTTTAGGTGTTGTATAATTCAATAAAGAACGAGAAACTTGAATGGGCAATGTGAGTATCCCTTCTCAGGTGTGTGTGTGCGTGCGTGCGTGCGTGTCCTATGTTATTTCTGATGTCTGGTGTATTGCAGTGAGGAAGAGGAGTTCAGGAAGAGTCTATCAGAGCTGGTGGAGGAGCAGTGTGAGGGAGGGGGGAAGAGGGGGGTTGCCAGGGTAACGGATGGCAATAACCCTTTCATCGCCATCCCCATCCTACTCAACGCTGTCACCTATAAACATGGTGTCCTGTCCCGCAAGAGCCACGCAGACATGGGACGGCAAAGCACGTGAGTACAAACTCACACACACACACACACATAGATTGGCTTAGGCTAGGTTGGAAGGGAATTTCTTAAACGCATCATGAGTCGTCAGTATATTGGGATTTAAACAAAGCTTTAGAAATAACAGTTGTCTCACTCCCTCTCTCTCCTCCCTCCCTCTCTCTCTCTTCTCTCTCTCCCTCTCTCTCTCTCTCTCTCACTCTCTCTCTCTCTCTCTCTCTCCTCTCTCTCTCTCTCCTCTCTCTCTCTCTCACTCTCTTCTCTCTCTCTCTCTCTCTCTCACTCTCTCTCACCTCTCTTCTCTCTTCTCTCACTCTCACTCTCTCTCTCTCTCTCTTTCTCTTCTCTCTCTCCTCTTCTCTCTCTAGCCCCACGAGGACGACGAGGCTGGAAGAAGTTCTATGCGGTTCTAAAGGGGATGATCCTTTATCTCCAGAAGGTACCAGATACCTCTCCGTTACCATAGAAACAGACTTCTACCACTGCAGTAGAATGCAGCAGTGGTAGCTCAGCTGCGTGTGTGTCACTCTCTCTCTCTCTCCCACACACACACACACACACAAACACAGTAGTAGGAGCTCTCTGACGACGTTATATGTGTGTGTCTCCCCCTGTTGACAGGATGAGTACAAGGCTGATGCAGAGCTGTGTGAGGGGGACCTGAAGAACGCTGTGCGTATCCACCATGCGTTAGCCACCCGCGCTACAGACTACAGCAAGAGACCCAACGTCCTCAAACTAAAGACCTCTGACTGGAGAGTGTTCCTACTGCAGGCACCGTAGGTCCTCTGCTTCTCTGGCCTGTAGGGTAGACCTGTTCTCTCTCTCTGACTGGAGAGTGTTCCTACTGCAGGCACCGTAGGTCCTCTGCTACTCTGGCCTGTAGGGGAGGCCTGTTCATGGGAACCAGCTATATGTCCCCTAATGCACATTCGATTATTTTGTCACACAATGATAACTGACTTTCATGATGTACAGAAATGTGGTGTTATTATTAGCCAAATATTATTAGCCTTTAGATATTTTGTTGCAACTTGTGGCATACTCTCTCTCATAATAATGTATGCTATTTAGCAGACGCTTTGTCCATGCATATATTTTACGTACGGATGGTCTCAGGAATCGAGCACGTTATCCTGGCACTGTAAGCGCCATGCTCTACCATCTGAACACATACAGACACATACAAATGTATATTTTTTTCTTTCTCTCTGTCTGTCTGTCTGTGTCCTGTCTTTCTTTGTAGGAGTGAAGAGGAGATGATGTCGTGGATATTCCGTATTAACCTGGTAGCAGCTCTGTTCTCCGCCCCGGCCTTCCCTGCTGCCATTGGCTCCATGAAGACGTTCTGTAGACCTCTACTGCCCTCCTCCTCTACCCGGCTAAACCAGGTACACTCACGCAAACACACACACATTCTCTCACACACATTCGCTACACACACAGCCACAAATATAGCATGGTGCACCCTAAATTGATTGTGTTATGTGATTGGTTGTTACTGGTGCCTGCTGTTTGATGGGTTGCTGTGATTGGTGCAGGAGGATCAGCTGCAGTCCCACGAGGGGAAGCTGAAGCAGATGAGTGTGGAGGTGGAGGAGCACAGGAAGAGCCCGCCCTCGCCTTCTCCCAAGAGCAGAGAGTGGGAGGAGTATCGAATCAAAGAGCACTACCTCATATATGAGGTGAGAAGGAGAGAGGCTACAGGTCTTTTGGCCTACATTCCTTTGCATAATATGTGTAGTTTATCTTAAGGGAGAAAGGTTGCATCTCTCTTTCTTTCTTTCTATGTATCTCTCTTTCTCTCGCTCTGTGTAACTGTTTCTATGTGCATAGGTCTGGGTAAATCTGAAGTAGATGTCCTGTTGTTGTGTTATAGTTGTGACAGAATCACGAGATCAATGTCCTATATCCCCTTTCTCTGTGTTTTTCCCCATCATTTGTCATTAATCCTCTTTCTCTCTGTAGAGTGAGCATTGTGTAATAGCTGTGTGTTAAATGAGCCATATGTGTGATATATGCATATTTATACTCACATCACTCTCTCCATTGCAGAAGAGTCGGTACGAGACGTATATCAACCTGCTCCAGGCCAAGATGAGGGCAGAGACAGACGACCTGGAGAAGATAGAGGCTAGCGTGKTGAGCGGGATCGGSGAGGGCCGAGGGGGGCGCGAGGGCTACCTCCGGAAGACCCAGTCCTCTCCTTCCATCAGCCAGCACAGTCTCAACGGCAGGGCCTCTGGACGCACTGCCCCGGGCCAGCGGAGTTGAGAGGAGACCCCCCTTAAAAACACCATCATGCACCCCCCTGTAACTGTCCTCTGAGCCAAAGGGCTCACCCCCCTAAATGCCTAAGCACTGGATTCATATCCAACCAACTCCCCAAATCATCCCTCCTTCCTATTTCATTGCACAGTAAAGCGGTAATAATTGTTCCAGCTATACAGTATTAKTGGTGTTATTTAACCAACAGCTAATTGTCGCTGGCAGTGCTTATAAGAACACTTATAACGGAGAACATGAAGATGTGGAAAAAAGGACGAAATTGGAGAGAGGACTTACCGGCATAAAGGAAGTGACATCGTAAGGAAGTGTGGACTGTAGTTTTTTGGTTTGAGGAGGTGGATGGTGGATTTCAGGGTGGAGGGGTACAGTAGCATAGTAGTAGGGTGACAAGTAGCCTAGCGGTGAAGAGATTTGGGCCAGTAACCATCGCTGTTTTGAATCCCGAGCTGACTAGGTGAAAAATCTGTCAATGTGCCCTAGAGCAAGGCACTTAACCCACAATTGCTCCTGTAAGTCGCTCTGCATAAGAGCATCTGCTAAATGTCTAAAATGTAAAATGTACACTACCGTTCAAAAGTTTGGGGTCACTTACAAATGTCCTTGTTTTTGAAAGAGAAGCTAATTTTTTGTCCATTAAAATAACATAAAATTGATCAGAAATACAGTGTAGACATTTTTAATATTGTAAATGACTATTGTAGCTGGAAACAGCWAAAAAAAAAAAAGGAATATCTACATAGGCGTGTTCCAATGGCATGTTGTGTTAGCTAATCACAGTTTAATATTTTAAAAGGCATTAGAAAACCCTTTTGCAATTATGTTAGCACAGCTGAAAACTGTTGTTCTGATTTAAAGAAGCAATAAAACTGGCCTTCTTTAGACTAGTTGAGTATCTGGAGCTTCAGCATTTGTGGGTTCGATTACAGGCTGAAAATGACCAGAAACAAAGACCTTTCTTCAGAAACTCGTCAGTCTATTCTTGTTCTGAGAAATGAAGGATATTCCATGCGAGAAATTGCCAAGAAACTGAAGGTCTCGTACAACGCTGTGTACTATTCCCTTCACAGAACAGCACAAACTGGCTCTAACCAGAGTAGAAAGAGGAGTGGGAGGCCCCGGTGCACAACTCTCAACATCAACAGTTAAGAGTTGCAAAGAAAAATACATATCTCAGACTGGCCAATAAAAATAAAAGATTAAGATGGGCAAAATAACACAGACACTGGACAGAGGAAGATTGGAAAAAAGTGTTATGGACAGACGAATCTAAGTTTGAGGTGTTTGGATCACAAAGAAGAACATTCGTGAGATGCAGAAAAAATGAAAAGATGCTGGAGGAGTGCTTGACGCCATCTGTCAAGCATGGTGGAGGTAATGTGATGGTCTGGGGGTGCTTTGGTGGTGGTAAAGTGGGAGATTTGTTCAGGGGAAAAGCGATCTTGATGAAGGAAGGCTTTCACTTCATTTTGCAACACCATGCCATACCCTGTGGACGGCACTTAATTGGAGCCAATTTCCTCCTACAACAGGACAATGACCCAAAGAACAGCTCCAAACTATGCAAGAACTATTTAGGGAAGAAGCAGTCAGCTGGTATTCTGTCTATAATAGAGTGGCCGGCCAGCACAGTCATTGGATCTCAACCCTATTGAGCTGTTGTAGGAGCAGCTTGACCGTATGGTACGTAAGAAGCGCCCATCAAGCCAATCCAACTTGTGGGAGGTGCTTCAGGAAGTATGGGGTGAAATGTCTTCAGATTACCTCAACAAATTGACAACTAGAATGCCAAAGCTCTGCAAGGCTGTAATTGCTGCAAATAGAGGATTCTTTGATGAAAGCAATGTTTGAAGGACACAATTATTTAATTTAAAAATCATTATTTATAACCTTGTCAACGTCTTGACTATATTTCCTATTCATTTTGCAACTCATTTCATGTATGTTTTCATGGAAAACAATGACATTTCTAAGTGACCCCAAACGTTTGAAGTAACTCACACCTTATAGTGAGCCTTCAACAGGTTACTATGGACCATAGAGCATGGAGACTCTCCTCAGTGTATCTGAACAGGCCTATGTAACACACCTACTGTATGGAAGCCTTATGATGATGAACAACACTTACTCAGACTCTCAGAACTGTTATGATGATCAACTCCTTGCTGTGTAGACTATTATTGATAAGTATGTATTTCTTCTTCCACTTGAACCTGAGCTTCATATATGATATCAGACTGAATGAAAGCACTGTGGCATGTTTTATAACCCTTGTTCTATGTTACTGTCTGGATACCTGTACTGCTGTTACTCTGAGTGGATACCTGTACTGCTGTTACTCTGAGTGGATACCTGTACTGCTGTTACTCTGAGTGGAAGCTGAGATGGAGGACATTGACTGAGTATGAGCAGTAATGTTGGTTTGTTGAAGATTTTGATCAAGTGCTTTTAGAGTGTGTGTGTGTGTGTGAGCGCCTGCGTACATGCGTGTGTATGTGGTTGAGGGATGGCCAGTGGACATTGGGTTAAGGTTGAAAGGAAGCACGTCTAACGTTAAAGGATCTGTGTTCTGTGTTAGAATGCTTTAATGCAGAAGAAGACATCTCCCTGAGTTGGAGCTGGCTCATCTTCCTGTCATGTCATCATCAGAGTGCAGATACTACAATCAAAGACTGAAAGACAAAGCAGCAGAACAGGAAGTAGAGGAAGTGGCTGAGCAGAACATAGCGGTACACGTGGTGTAGAATCATATTCATGTGGGAGACCAGAGAGAGGACACTAACCCAGCTCTGTCTCTCCAGGAAGGAACCATGGAAAGATGGAGGGAGGGAAGAGGGCTGTGGTTCTGCTGGACTACATTGTTCTAAATTGAACATTGAAACTCATCCCCCTCTCTTTCTCCCTCCCCCTTTCCTGACTGGACTTCGGATGGGATAGTGTCCCTAATTCATATCTCTTTCTRGACACTAAAGCGGTACGGAATCTTTGCACGGTCAGAACAGACACAGAGGCTTTATAGATGCTGTGTTATGATGAGACTGGATCAGAGATCCTTAGTTCTGTTGACTGAAGTGGAATTTGGAATCAGAACTGCCATTTTATACATTATGTCTTTCTTACTCTGAGGACCGACCTTGTCACTTTGGCTGTTGTGCTAACTAACCATTGTTTCCCCAATGTTTTAGGGTAGAGCAGTGCTGTTGTAATATAGAATTGTGAGAAGGTTTTTTACTTTGCTGGTCCTGTCTTAAATAAATATTTTTTGTTTGTTTTTTATTTAAACAAAGGAAGCTTGGAGACTGGAAATGTTACTGTATATTGTTATTTTGTTTGACAGTGTAAAGTGGAGGGAGTTTTTACTGGTTATTTTAGTCAGTGCTTCCTAGTCACCTTTCATATACAATAGAAATTGGTGTCAATGTTTTTATTATCAATTCTACATCTCTTTATCTAGAGATATTGCCTTATGTAACACAGATGAGAAAATAACGATGTGGAAAATGTTTAGCATAGCTAGTTCGCAATTTAGCAGGAATAAACATCACGTCCACATCTTGGACACAATGAGCACTTGTCAAGGTACCGCTTGCACCTGTAGCCATTAAATACTATGAAAGGCTGGTCATGGCTCCACATCAACACCATCATCCCAGACACCCTGGACCCACTCCAATTCACATACTGCCCCAACAGAGCCACACATTACGCAATCTCTATTGCACTCCCACCTGGACAAGAGGAACACTTATGTGAGAATGCTGTTCATTGACTACAGCTCAGCATACAACACCATAGTGCCCTCCAAGCTCCTCACTAAGCTCAGGTACCTGGAACTGAACACCTCACTCTGCAAGTGGATCCTGGATTTCCTGACAGGCTGCCCCAGGTGGTGAGGGTAGGCAACAACACACTGATCCTCAACACAGGGGCCCCTCAGGATGTGCATGCTTAGTCCCCTTCTGTACTCCCTGTTCACCTGCACATGACTCCAACACCATCATTAAGTTTGAGGACGACATTACGGTGGTAGGCCTGATCACCAACGAGGATGAGACAGCCTATGGGGAGAAGGTCAGTGACCTGGCAGTGTGGTGCCAGGACAACCTCAACATCAGCAAGACAAAGGAGCTGATCGTGCAGTACAGGAAACAGAGGGCCGAGCACGCCCCCATCCACATTGATGGGGATGTAGTGGAGCGGGTCGAGAAATTTGAGTTCCTCAGTGTCCACAAGGAACATGATCCACACACACCAACACAGTCGTGAAGAAGGCACGACAACGCCTCTTCCCCCTCAGGAGGCTGAAAAGATTTGGCATGGGCCCTCAGATCCTCAAGAAGTTCTACAACTGCACCATTGAGAGCATCTTGACTGGCTGCATCACCGCTTGGTATGGCAACTGCTTGGCATCCGACTGCAAGGCGCTATAGAGGGTAGTGCATACGGTCTAGTACATCACCGGGGACGAGTTCCCTGCCATCAAGGACTTCTATACCAGGCAGTGTCAGAGGAAGGCCATAAAAAAGTCCAGCCACGCAAGTCATAGACTGTTCTCTCTGCTACCGCTCGGCAAGCGGTACCGATGCACCAAGTCTGGAACCAACAAGACCCTGCACAGCTTCTACCCCCAAGCCATAAGGCTGCTAAATAGTTAACCAAATAGCTACCTAGACAATCTGCATTGACTCCCTTTTGCACCAACTTTCAATTCATCAAATACACTGCTGCTACTGCTTATTATCTATCTTGTTGCCTAGACATTTTACCTCTACCTATATGTACATATCTACCTCAATTACCTCGGACCCCAACACATCGACTCGGTACTGGTACTCTATGTATATAGTCAAGTTATCATTACTCATTGTGTATTTATTCCTTGTGTTATTATTTTTCTATTTTTGTTGGGAATGGCTCGTAAGTAAGCATTTTACTGTTAGTCTACACCTGTTGTTTACGAAGCATGTGATTTGATTGTCTCTCAAATACATCGTAACAGTTGTTGTTTAGCTAGCTAGTGATTTTTTGTTGTTGTTGCCATATTAGCATTGACATTAWATCAGTCAAAACAAGACATGGTATTAAGAACAAGATAAAACTAGCAGAAAAGAGCCACCTACGATTCCCTACATGGCAACCTCTTGTCATTGTTGCTAGCTATCTGACCGTTCAAAGTCATAACAAAGCACGGATTCCGGCCCCATCGATGCGTGCACATTATTTTCGTGATGTCAGCCAACCCGTCTGTTCTTGTCAATACGACGTGAACAGTATCCATGCTTCAGCACCTTTGACAGCGCCAACTTTCCGCATCAACAACACGTCCTCAAAACGGCACAAATAGGCCTACTTCAGCGCAATGGACAGCACCAATGTCGCAAATCGCCATCACCTTGAAAAGTGCTTGACGACTCTTCTAGCGAACTTCAGGTTTCACCAGCAGGTAGGCCTATTGGTGCCACTACCAGTACTTCTAAATGTAAGTTATTTGGACCATTATGAATTTAAAAAAAACTGTGGAACTTTTAGTCAGACACTCTGTAAAGACACAAGAGCATGAGGAATGCCTGTTTATTGCAATTAGTCATTTTCAGACGACAAAGGCTTTTCCAACAATAAAACAACAACGTACAAAACAGCACACGTTTTGCCATCAACTAAAATTTAATAAGGTAGTGAAAGTACATAAACAAAGTAATGAAGTACAGTAAGATACAAGTTATGATGATGTCAAATGTAGGATGAGCAGATTTTTCAAAGCCAAATTAAGCACCATCGTCATGTAGTCAGGAAAGGCCATAAATCAGTAAGAACTACTCTAGAATGTATGGGGGGAAAGTTAAACATGGTACATCACAGTTTTCAGACCTTTATACCAACTAAAAAATATCAATATTGGTGTAACACTACTTTATCATGCAATTTACTTTAGTAAACCTTCTGAAARACAGACAAAATATACTTCAATAAGTAGAAGAACTTGATACATCTCTGTCCAGCAATGTCACAAAGCCTGGAAAGTAATTTATACTCTCTGAATGTGAGATCCCTATCAAAAATAATATGCCGATTTTTTTAATTTTCTTAATATATCTAAAGTGCAAGTATTTATCCATTTTATTCAATGCTTTCTGTAAGTATAAAATACAAAAGAAAAAAACAGCAATATGCTTTTCCTGTTTATATGTTATATTTTTCTGAAACAAGGATCATCATATACACACACACACACCACAGATAAAATATTTTGAAAGGTGCAACATATCATATAGGGTTGATAAAGGGTAGTTAGACCATACGGTGACATGGGATATGTTCATTGTGCATTGACCCTCTTCCTCCCCATTGACTTTTATAGATCCTTTTCCTAATGTCTCGTCCCTGTACATAACAGTAGCCTATACAGTCTGCATACATGAAGGACTCTGCATTGGTATGTGCAAAACAGAATGTGTGCTGAGCTAGTAATGGTCAAGGTGACTGTTGGCTTCACAAACAAGATTGTGATTGGCCTTGCCCATTATAGACGTTGTCTGTGAGTGATTGGTCTGAACTTGAAGGACCAGAGAAACGTCATAGCGACAYTAGAACACTGAAACTAAATTTAATGGATCTTTAAACAGCTTCGTAGAATGAATGGAAGTTGAAATTGTAGTGGGAGAGATTCCAGAAGACCACACCTCTAAAGGGACTGGTAGAGGTTGTTACCATGGTCATGCAGCTGTTGTTTAGATCAAAACACACATTCCCACCATTAAGAACTAGTACAAATAAGAAGAACAAAGCACCTCTAATAGTTAATCAATTCTAAGACATCTCTCTCTGATTCAAACAGCACAAGCACCATCACCACCACCAATGTTACACTGAACTGAACTAGCCATGCTGCTGCACAGTTACAATCAACCCACTGCAGGTTTTGATTATGGAACAAAAACACCTGGCGTCCATTTTGTGCCCCATTGATTAACTGCAATGTGAGCAACATGGCGAAATCATCAGCTCTAAACCGTGGCAGTTGGTTCTGACCCAACACTGTGTTGATCCTTTAAAATAGGCAGTGTTCTAGAATCTATTACACAGAACCATGCCACTCCGGAACCAGAACGGACCCAGTAGCACCTTGTGAACTGACAAAAAAATAATCACTTTTGTTACATTTTTATTTATTTTTTATGTGCGTTTTACAGAGCGAGGCATACAAACGTAAAACGTGAGCTGAATGAGTTAGAATTATGGCCCCATTAAATCAGATCCGCTTTAGCCGACATCCACATAGCTGATATTTTGATGTGTCGGAGGTGGAACCGCGTTAGAGCTGTCAAATCCACAAGTGGCTCCCGGCATCATACCTAAAGCGCACATTGCTATTGGCAGCACGAAGTCGCATTAAMAGAAATCCCATGGAGTCATATTTACAAGTTCAAACACTGGAATGTGAGATGTAATCTACAGCTCAATTAAGCTGATAGAAATCCTCATTAAATGTTAAATGATTTTCAATTTGAACGTCATTATTTCTATATAGCCTACACTTTCTCGTTCTYAACTTCTAACGCGAGTGGGAKGGGTGTGGCTTCATGACAATGATCTCAAGAGCAGCTGCTCACCGATTTGACAGCTACAACACAGTTCCACTTCGGACACCGCCAAAACATCAGCTATGCGGGTGTTGGCTATCGCCAGTTAACACTTGATCTGATTGACTATAGCCTTCGTCTCTCTAGGGCTGGCCAGTAAGAGAGTTGTGAAAATGGTGTATTGAATTTCCAGGCTTAATGTCTCGCATTTAAAGCCTAAATTCAATCAAGCATTTACTGTGTAGGAATAGTATTTGGTCTTTCACAGCGGTAGTGGAGGTTTGACTGAATTCTGGCTTCAAAATGTTCTTTATATGTGTAGAGCACAACTGAGTCAAATCCGCAGTTTACCTGCTATGTAAAAGATCTCTCTGAAATTCTGGGGCAGTGTTAGGCAGTGTCATGGGTTTCTCTCCAAAAGAGGAGAGAAACCCATGAAGCTTTAATGCTAGCCTAGTAAAGAGACATTTAATAGGGGTCCTATATGGGGCCCCACATAGGGACCCATGCATCTCGAGGCCTCTTTCTTACAGTTGTAACTCTGACCGAATCCAAATGGCTGGTGGAATTATAGCAGACCTACCTACTGCTGCTCAGTCTGTCCTCAACATCACGCCAGCCGGCCTGATGGCAGTACAGTACAGTGCAGTAGGTTTAGATCACCTAAACTAATCCAAGCCACCCTGTGATGCTCTAAATCCAGCTACTGATGGTTAACCTAGCTGACTGATTGTTAATCAACGCTTAAAGAAATCCTCTATGGCATTGTTTACTGGTGGACTGAGAGCAAGGAATGCTGGGTAACTGTCAAAATGATTCTGTCTTCACCCCAGGAAGAATGGTTGGTCTCTTCATCGTCAGGGCAACCCCCTCTGTCACCACATCAATTTGTTGACATCGTGTCATTTTCATTGAACTTTTCTCCTTCTGACTTGGGATAATTTATCCCAGTAAAACTAAGAAGTTTCATGATACTACTCAATTAAATTATAAGACACTCAGAAGGGGCAGGACTGTGCTTCTAACACTGACCTGAAGATGAGGAGATCGCTTATCCCCCCCACAAATCAGAAAGCTTATGTCACTGTAGCGATTCTGTGGAAAGAGAAACAGCAGAAACGTGCCTACACTCACTGAAAAACAGTGGGTTACTGTATATGAAAGTGATGGGAAATCTCACACTAGTTTGAAACCTTTTCACTTAAATGCAGAGAAAGACTTCACATTTCTGTAACAATGCAGAATTCAGCCTCATGCTTTTCAAATATCAATCACATATATATTTGCCTTTTTTTGTCTATACAACATACAATGCCACGATTGGCATGTACAATATTGCACACTATAAAGTAATGTCCTCACTGTCTGTCATCACCCTGTGTAGGGGGAGACTGCTGCTCTGACAACATATGGAGAGTAACGTTGAGAAATCAAATAATGCAGTGACAAATTAGACCAGCAAGCCCGGTCTAGTTTGGATTATATTGGAGCTGTAGCACCATAGAAAGATACTGCCTTGGCCTTTTGGCCTACATCCAGAAAAACCTCACAAGGGGCTCTTAGGGCATCCATCCATCATCCGTCTCCATCTCATCCCCACTGACTGACTACTGTATACGTCCAGTTACATTTTACATGGTGCAAGAGGTGGACAGACACAACCCCACATCTCTGATGACTATCCATGCTCACATTAGAAGTCCTGCTGCTGTTGCTGTTCTAGGGGCCATTCTCTGCTCTCCTGCCTGTGGAGGGAGACAGGCTACAGAAAAGGGCCTCTCTGGTTTGGCTTGTTAGTGATGACCAATAGCCATACAGCAAACAGTACAGAACTCACAAATGAAAACATACAGTGGTCGAGAGAGATATCATTAACATCGACCACAATGTGAAGCACGTAAACGAGTGGAGTGTATAAGGCACCAGGTTGTTCTGACGTCAGAGAGGATGCGCCCTCGCGGCTCAGCATGCATGTAGCCGCGCGCTGATGCGTCTTTTTACGCGTCTCGCGCTGCCATCACCGGTTGAGCATCTGGTTTTTGTGCCCCATCCCACCCTCCCCCCGAAAAAGAAAACTCGCCCACAGAAAACGTGGGCATTTTAGGATTTAAATACAGCTGATTCACAAAATCATAATTAGTATATCTAAGTTAGCACATTTTTTATCTAACCATTGTTCCAAATTTGAATGGACATGGTGCAAAAGGGTTGATATTCAATAGTAAAGATGCTTTTATCCCGTTTAGGCCTATATCGACTCTGCTCTCCTCATAAAATACTCCATAATGTAGGCCTATGACATGATAGAAACGCTTTTCATAACTACATTTTCGATGAAATTAAACACTATAACTTTCCCAAATGCCTTTTAAAAAGAGATTTAGGCCTACGCATATTGGCAGAAGTGTCTATTTTTTCAGTCTGTGCGTTGCGTTCTGCAGTACACGTTAGTAGATAGCGCTTTACTTTTTATTTCCTGCGTACCTTATATTAATAAACTACAACTGATTTCAGATATTGGTTTGGTAAAGTAATTTATCATATATATATATATATATTTGTGCTGATGTCAAATGTTGGTTTACATGGAGATCTTCGTAATTTCCAATTTACGTTTTTTTCGTTTTGCACTTTGGAAACCTTTTCGAAATAGCTTGGACGTGTGCAAAATCAGGTTGTTTGTTAGAGCAATAAACACTCTGTTCATTGTCATTTAAATCAAGTAGGAAACAGTTCATATTTTACAGTTCAAACAAGTTATTGATAGCAGCGGCTTACTGTTAAAATGGTTGGTAAGTGGGTGACATCCAGCAATGAACGACGAGACAGTAGGCTACTGCCAGTCTGACTGTGAAGGTTGTGTGTGGGGTGGTTCCCTTGGAATTTTCTCTTTATATTTTACAGTAAAAGTCTGATTATAAAGTCTGTTGTTTGTTGTTATTTATTTCTGCTCAAGCCGGTAATCCGTCAATCATCGTCCCCGTCGTCACCATGTTGGCCCTCCGGTAGGAGTTCGGAGGCCCGTTTCTCTCTACTCCGCTCCTGGATCTTTCTCATCTCCTCCGCATATTTACAGAACGTGTTGCCGAATTTGGACCACACTTTGCACGGAACAGTGATGGAGTTCCGGTAGGTAGGCTTCACCTCGCTGACCCGCATGAACACTCCGTACTTGTTAGAACCCACGTCGAAGAAAAAGCGTTTGTTGTCAACAGTCAAGGAAGTGCCTTCGGGTAGTTCTGCCGGTTCCTCGTCCACACCGTAATCATCGATGAGTTTGGCCAAAGCGTCACGGAACTCGATAAGTCCCTGCGCTGGAAGCGCGATGGTTTGGCCTTGTGCACTTCCCAATCCGGGCCCCCGATTAACGGTCTGACGGATCCTTAGGAACCGCCCCCTCTGGTTCTCTTTCAGATCCATGTAATATTTGCGATTCTCTCGCACTAGAAATTCGCTCTTGAGGGCACGCCGGGGCTCATCCTGCACTATATCCGGGTTGCTCGGGCCCAGCTGGGCGTAATGTTCGATGAAGTCCCCGAGATAGTCACGGAACTCCACTGCCACTGACATAGAGAGAGTGAGGCGGCTCTTATTTCCCCCAGCTCCGACCTCGGCTATCTTTAGGAAGCGGCCTTTTGCATTCTGCTTCACGTCTAGGTAGAAGCGCTTATTCTGGATGTCGACTCGCTTTGACGCGAGCTCCTCGGTGTCGTGTTGCAGTCTTGCCGCGGCGCCCATCGCGCCCGGAGGCAGGGAGCCGGGGCCTGTGGCCAGCCCTCCGTGGTCACTGCCACTGTCTCTGTCCGCCATGATGCTGCCTCCTGCTTACCTTCCACCGTCTCCCTCAGCCTGCTGCAACCTCGACTGCCTGTCAACCACACCGACGATATCGCGAGAGCGCTACGCTTTAGAAAGGAAACGAAAGCAGCCTACTGTAGTCCATATTACGTGCTGTTCTGAGAGGGGGGTATTCAAGAGATACACGTTTGCGTCTAGTGTCTGTGTAGCAGCTGCACATAATTCAGTAACGTTGCAACTAAATTGAAGCTCTTCACAATGTGTTATGATGCATTGTTATAATGTCCCTCATTTCTATTTCCTATTAGTAATATGTAATCATAATTTTGCACAAAATTGCCTATACTATACTTCCACTGGTCATCATCTGTCATGAGAGAAACGGGTGTTTTGTCTGCATCTGTAGCATCTAGCACATTCCTCGAATGAAACACTGAGCAGAGACAGATAACAACCGAGCAGAGACAGATAATAACCGAGCAGAGACAGATAATACAAACGTGTATTTCATCTCTTCTTAACAATCACCCTTGCATTTAAACATAATACAGCTAGGTGGATAAAATGACATATAAAAGTCGAATTAACTGATCAAGGTGTATTTGTCTTTTCATGAGAGAATAGACTCATATGTTTGGAGTGTTGAAGGAGTGATTTGATTGAGGATAAAAATTGAGCTTCAAAAAGAAAATATATTTTTCTGAATAACTAAAATAATATTTAGTCTATTAAGTGAACTGTAAGATGAGGTAGAATGAGTCACATATCCTTAGTATGCTCAGAAATCCCCATATTAACCAGTTCTCTTCTAGTGACTGATATCGACATCTTTCTGACGCTTTTGCAGCGCAAATTCTCTGACCTCTAAGCAAGGACGGCTAGCTCGCGCTCTGAACGGGCGAGTGGGGGAATCTTGAATGAATTAAGTGACTGATTGATTGGGGGGGAGAAGGAGGGAGGGATGGAACGGTAGAGGGAGGAGAATAACTTGTGAGCCACCACTGTGAAGCTGTGTATGACCAAGCTTTCGTCACACTGTTAAGGGTTTGAGAAGAGAACAACATATTTTAAAGGCATCCACCTATCCTGTACAAAGATAACGAGTATCCTTTTGGCACATGTGGCTTCCGTATTACTTCGATGCTGGTTGGCCTAATCGATATTCTCACATGTGGCCACACGCTGAGCCACTCGGCCACCACCACACACATTATTAATTTTCTCTCGGTGCAGAAATCTCCTGCCCTGCATGAACATGCCCGCAGAACCCAGTGCCTTTCTAATAGGTGAAGCCGTTGTTGGGCATCGTTCCGTGAGGGTTACCTGTTTGGCGCTAGCTGCATCGTAACCAGTGGTTTGGTCATTTGACAGAAAGAGAGGTCTCCAATTTACAGGTTGTCGTGCTATAGGCTACTACTGGAACCATTGAGACATTTTCGCAGCGTTAGTCATCGCACTAGCCGCAGTGTAGCCTTGTCTCTGAATAGCCAGCCCTGTAGTTCAGTACGCACTCTTCTAAGTGTTGGGTTTGGTTGATCCTATCATTTTAAA
The DNA here is from genome assembly GCF_002910315.2 of Salvelinus sp. IW2-2015. Taxonomy (NCBI): domain Eukaryota; kingdom Metazoa; phylum Chordata; class Actinopteri; order Salmoniformes; family Salmonidae; genus Salvelinus; species Salvelinus sp. IW2-2015. The sequence continues at coordinate 20,284,158 of NC_036846.1, read as the reverse complement.
CCGAACCGCAACCGAACCATATGCTGCTGCTATAATGGTCGTCCATGGTTCTGACTTCGGGCGGTTTCTCTGACCTGTTGTCAGTGGTCTGAGGGGTGTTGGGCCAGTGTGTTGGGCGCGCGGCTCCGGTCATTAGTGTTTGCGCAGGAAGTGGCAGCCGACGCCAGTGGCCGAGCAGGTGATGTTTGCTCACGTAAGCCGTTCGCGTTTGAGGGGTGCAAGGGACGCGGCTGGAGGGATTGCGCTGTTGCATCGCCTAACTGGATAACCAGATAACCGCTGTCTTCTGTAGTCTCCGTTTTACCGAAAAGGAACCCGATTTTTCTACACTTCTGAAGGTGGATCAAGAAGCCCGACCTTGTGTGTGTCTGTCTGTGTATTTATGCTTTTTTTTTCTGTGTGCGGAATCTAACAATAATTTTCTGTTATAGAAAGGCAATGCGCCCACCCATGCGATGACATTTGTTGGAGAGAGAGGATAGACTGTAGAGGCTTCATGCAGAACCTCTGGTTTCGAGTAGAGGGTAATTTACGAGTCTTGGTTTGCGTTTCAGGAGAAAAAAATTGTGTTGAAGGAGAATGCAGCAACCACATTTTTAACCATGCAGAACCGGGCTGTTTCCGCTTCTTAGGCTGGTGTGTCCCCATCTGAAAGTTTATGGGGAAAGCGGCAGACACAGATGGCATGGACACTTATACAAGGTCTGCCGCTCTGCCCTGCTATCGGAGCCTATTCGCAGTCTCCCACTTCAACCCCGCTCCGTCATCCGCGCCCCTTAGCCGCCCCAGCACTGCAGCAACCGAGCCACGGCCGACGGCATGAGGCTTGATCCGGTGCATTTCTCCATGCTGGTCATCGGGGTCTCCTTTGCCTGTTACGCCCCGAGTCTCAATTCCCTCCAGGACCAGGCATATCGATCTGCCGTGGTCATCGAGGGCGAGGTGCGCTCCTCACCGGAAAACGTCTCTCGGGAGCCTTACAGTGTAAATGTCAAAGTGCTGGACGTGTGGCCCGTGAACAGCGGCGGGCTCGAGCGGGAGCAGCTCGTGACTGTCGGAGACTTCAGTTCCGAGGCCCCGTGCACCACTGTGGAGGAGAACCACAGATATATATTTTTCATGGACCCAACAGGCGAGCCTTTAGTATTCAAGGCATCGTTTGCTCCGCTGGATGCCAGCGGAACGGACCTGAAGAAGGATGTGGAGAGCGTGTTGTGTGAGGACTGCGGTAAGTTTAGCTTTTATTGGACGCTTTAGGGCTGCACGCTAATGCCCCGGTGATATAAGGAGTCTCCGGCCTCCTTGTGGGTGCTTATAGGTGATGATTGACACGGTTCAATTCTCCATGTCCTGGTGACACAACCAAGACGGTGCATTTTTTTCGAGCACATCAGACCATGCATGGATGTGTGAGACAGATGTCCTAGAGACTGTAGTACATTAGGATATAGGTAAGAGTGATGTAGAATAGGCTATACTTGGTGACGAGTGAGACGATTATCATGTATAAAGCACTTTGATTTGAAATGGACAATCCATCCATATGAAAATGATATACCATCCATAGTGTGCATGTTGGTAAGATATTGGCCTGCTTGGCTATGTGGAGTCAAAAGATGGAGCATAGATGCTGTACAAAAGCCTCATTGTGTGTGTGTGTGTGTGTGTGTGTGTGTGAAATATTCCATGTCTGAGAATGGGGTGACAAGGTATTAGAGAGAGAGAGAGAGTGAGATAAAGAGAGAAAGAGAGAGTGAGAGAAAGCGAGAGAGAGAATATGGAGTGAATCTGACAGAATATGACACCGTTTAATTTCAAATAGCCATCAGTATTAATTCAGATGTCAGTAGCTCTCAAACAGCATGGAGACTGACACCATGTGACAGGAAATAGGGGGACCAACCAGCTAGTCCTAACCGGTCGGTGCTGTTAGATCAGGTGGTGGATATTTGGTCCCTTAGGGGCCTTCACTAAAGATCAGAGGCATGACAATGTTTCAGCACCGTGGACAGCTCATATTCTCTGACCTCTGAATAGCATCCATCCATTCTCAGGCTGTTTTATTTGTTGTCGTGCATGATAAGAGTAAGACAGTGGCCTATTGCCTCTTTAAACCATCAGTTACATTATCTGCTATTCTCTGTGACAAATTCTCTGGATGTGTCCAAATATTCTGGAGAACTGAAGCTTTCTTTGCTCAGCTCATCACCTTTGGCATGATGAAACAACACCGGTATGATCAGGGCCCATATGTATCAAGCATCTTAGAGTAGGAGTGCTGATTTAAGATCAGTTTAATCTTTTATATCACGATTAATAAGATTCCATGTACAGGAAATACCTGATCCTAGATCAGCACTCCTTTTCTGAGATGCTTGACACATGTCGCCCCTGGTCTCTAGCCAAGGCTAACATTAAGATCTTCCTGACAACATTTCAGCACCATGGACAGTGTATAGTGTGCCTAACCTCTGAGTAGAATCCATGATGAGAAAATAAACAATCTTTCCTCAACTCGTTCTCATTGCCCCCATGACCACTAATCTGAAAGGCCTTGATGGGTGAAAGTGATGCAGGTGAAACCTATCCACCATGTTCACCTATCAGTGCTCATAATAGAGAGAAGACAACATGATGCTTGGAGTGTTTGTCTCTGTCAGCTGTGTGTTTCTGTATGGTTGCACCATTCCCTGTCTGCAGCTGAAGTGCTATACTTGTTATTTGGTTTAGTGTCAACTCTGCTTGCTGAGAGAGGGATGACAGTATTGTAGGTAATCTGCTACTCAGATGCTGCCATCAAAGACCACAATTCCATGACTCAACAGTGACACAGACAGACTCGACTCACCACTGGAACCTCATCTATGCAAAGTCCCAGATGTACAGAGAGTCAGGCTCCAGTGCTCTGACTATCTACACAAGTCTCTCTCTCTCTCTGTCCCTATAGAGCAGCGTTATATCTCAGCTACGGCCTCACACATACCACAGAACTGCTGCTCTGCTGCAAATGCATCAGCATGCTGTCTTTAGCAGAGAGTTCTGGGGCTTGTATAAATTATGCACACTGACTGAGGTTTGAGTGTAAGTGTGTCCTTCTGTAAGCAGGATGTATATGTAACACGTAGGAACGCGGGATATGAACCTGGGTCTCTCACAAGAGCAACCAACGTCTTAGACCATTAGACCAAGAGGATATTCCCTCTTGGGTCCGAGGGCTGACACTGGTTTTGAAGATCGCAGGAGGGGCCACCTAGTCACGTGACCATGACCAACTCACGTCTGCTACATACAGACCAGTGTTACTGTCATTTGTGGTCTAGATTGTTCCTTGATTACAGTTACTGTGCGTGTGCACATGCTTGGGCAGGTGTGTGTGTGTGTGTCTAGATGCCTAGAGGTCATCTGAGGTCTGCGTTGAGGATGTGCATGTATGTGGTATAATCACTTCTAAGACCTGGCTTAGAATCCTATCAGGATTGGTGTGAACATGGTTCCCCCATCAGCCACCTGCTACCGCTACAGATGTGTGTTGTATCAGACACATTCAGGTAAGCTGTACAAGCACTGCTCCTGCTTTGAGTGTGTGTGTGTGTGTGTGTGTGTGTGTGTGTGTGTGTGTGTGTGTGTGTGTGTGTGTGTGTGTGTGTGTGTGTGTGTGTGTGTGTGTGTTGTGTGTGGTGTGTGTGTGCATGTGTGTGCTGTGTGTTGTGTGTTGGACATCAGTCCAGACCTCCCCAGTGCGTTTTGCCGAATAATGTAACAGCACTCATCCTTTCCTGTCTCTTAGTGCAAACTGAACCAAGTCACAAGGCTTTTTAGAAGGACCATGAGAAGAGCAGATTATTGTATTTGTAAAGGCAAGGTACCTTTGTGTCCCCCTCCTCAGCCATGCATCCATCCATCCCATGCTCAAGGATGGTTGCCACACCCCTTTCTGTCTCTGTTTCTCTGTGTTTCTCTGTCTCTCGCTCTCTCGCTCTCCGAGGAAGTATGGGAGATTATCTTTCTCTGTTTCTCTCTCTATCTCTCTTTCTCTTTTAGAACCTCTACCTCTTCACAGAAGATGTATGGAATCAATGCCTCAATCCTCTAATCAGTAGAAAACTGTCTGTTATGCAGGTTTAGAAGATTTAGAACCCCGCAGTGAGAAGTGTGTCTCTGAAATGAGGGGATAGATAAATATGAAAGAGAGGGGGAGAGGTGATCGAGGGGGATGGAGGGAGCAATGAGTGAGAGGTGACAGAGAGAAAGTGAGGTGTGGAGGTTAGAGAGCAAGAGAGAGTGTAAGAGAGAGAGAGAGGTAGATAGATGGAAGGAGGAGAGGTAGTCGGGGAGGGAGAGGTGGTAGCATGGCTTGCACACGACTCAGAACCCTGTCAGGAGGGGGGAAAGAGGGAGCGAGAGGGGTAGAGAAGGGAGAGGAGGGAGAGAATAGCTTTTCCCCACCGCTCTGCCCGCAAGCGCTTCATCAACTATTAATCACTAACTGCTCATCCTCTCTCGCTTTTCCTCTCTCTTTCGCTCTCTCCCTCTCTCTTCTTCCATATCCCCCTGTTTCTACCTATCTTCCCCTCTCTCTTTTACACACATCCTCTATTCCTTCCTCTCTCTCACACACATACTATCAATCTCTTTCTCTCTCTATTTCTGTCTCCCCCTCTCTCACCTCTCCCTACCTCCCCAATACCCGACAAAATCTGTCTCCTTCTCTCTTCCTCCACTTTCCGTTCCCTCAATCCCACACTCCCTGTTCTCCTTTCTCACACAACAGGCTTTCCATATTAGGAGGACAGTGAGTGAATCTTGTACTGTAGCTTATCCTCGGGACTGTAACCAGGGTTTGAGTTGTAGTGAGGTCCGGAAGATCATTTACTGCATTTCTATACAAGAAAAAAACAGCAAAATCAAGCAAAAATGACCCCAGACATGATCAACTTGGCTGCTGTAGGTTCATTCACCTTAGTCCATCTACAAACACATAGCCTATTAGCTTTATAATGTTATACCCCTGAAAGGAGGGAAATATGAGAAATGATTCACACTGACATGTAGCATCAGCGACGTAAGCAAAACATGAGACATTTTTAGAACTATATTGTTTGCATGTTGATAAGATTTGAATGTACACCTATAGGGAAGATGGGCCATGTGGAGATGTTCATATTGAAACATATCTTCTTTAAGTTCCTCACTTGTCTGTTAAGATTAGTCAACATTTTATAAGTTTGGGAACAACTGTACTAAGCTCTCTCTCTGCTTGTTTCCTCTCTCTCTATGTGTCCTCCTCTTCCTCTGCTTGTTTCCTCTCTCTCTATGTGTCCTCCTCTTCCTCTGCTTGTTTCCCTCTCTCTCTATGGGTCCTCCTCTTCCTCTGCTTTTTTCCTCTCTCTCTATGTGTCCTCCTCTTCCTCTGCTTGTTTCCTCTCTCTCTATGTGTCCTCCTCTTCCTCTGCCTTCTCTGCTTCCTCTTGCATGCACTACAGCAAGCCTCAGCCCACCACTGAGCACCACATCACTAGCCTACTCAGTAGCCTACTCTCTGTAAAGCACAGTTATTGTGAGAACTTAGAAGCATATTTAGCTCCTGCTGAGGTTGCTCTGTTTAATGTTAGCATCTTACTTCATTCTTCTGGCTGGCTAAGTCAAATCAAATCAAATCAAATCAAGTTTATTTTATATAGCCCTTCGTACATCAGCTAATATCTCGAAGTGCTGTACAGAAACCCAGCCTAAAACCCCAAACAGCAAGCAATGCAGGTGTGAAACACGGTGGCTAGGAAAAACTCCCTAGAAAGCCAAAAACCTAGGAAGAAACCTAGAGAGGAACCAGGCTATGAGGGGTGGCCAGTCCTCTTCTGGCTGGTGCCGGTGGAGATTATAACAGAACTATGCCAACGATGGTTCACAAATTGTTCATCAAATGAACAATTCGCATGGTCAAATAATAATCATGAATAATTTTCAGTTGGCTTTTCATAGCCGATCATTAAGAGTTGAAAATAGCAGGTCTGGGACAGTAATACTAACCAGAGACCTTCAACGTTACTGAAATATACGTTTCTGCCGGCATCGAGACACCTGACTGACTGACATAGCCTATCTATAAGCGACTATTTACCAGTTGTGCACTCATTCTCCGAAAGTAATTTTTTGTTTGTTTGGGGGTTGTCTGTAGACATGGCAGGAGTCGCGGGTCAGTTTTAAAGTGGAACTGACAGCATTTTAGCAACATGAAATCACATAAAAAGACACCCCCAGGAAAAATCTGACATTTAAAAAAAAAAATCTGACAAAGGAGCATTTAGATACTGTCATTTTCACGTTTTCATAAATTCGTAGAATGTTTGGGTTTTACGTATGTTAAGGAATTTGTCAAAATTCTATAGCAATGTAGAGTGGGAAAGTGGTCGTGCGTTTGTACAATTAATAGAGACTGCAGTAAATAAAACCGAATAAAAACATACAGTACCAGTCAAAAGTTTGGACACACCTACTCATTCAAGGGTTTTTCTTTATTTTTACTATTTTCTACATTGTAGAATAATAGTGAAGACATCAAAACTATGAAATAACACATATGGAATCATGTAGTAACCAAAAAAGTGTTAAACAAATCAAAATGTATTTTATATTTGTTACGGATCCCTCCGGAACTTTCATTGCGCACACCTGTCCCCTATTCCCACTGATTGTATTTGTATATGTGCCCTTTGGTTTCCATTGGGGGGTCGATTATTTTCACAATGTCCGTTGGTGCGTGTGAGTACCTGTGCTGTGTGTTTTGGGCTTTCATGCCCTTGTGGATTGCGTAGATGATTACGGGTCTCGTCCTGTGTGTTAATCATCGTGTGCATGTGTTACTTATTCAGTGTACTCCTCGCTCTTTTGTTTGGGTTTCAACCCTGTGTTTTTTACGTGTTTGTTTGGTCTTCGTCCCCGTGGCTTTGCACGGCACACCGTAATTTGGGATGAATAAAAAAAACTATTACACATTACTGCGCCTGTCTCCCGAATCTCTTCATACCATCGTAGCAATATTTGAGATTCTTGAAAGTAGCCACCATTTGCCTTGATGACAGATTTGCACAGTCTTGGCATTCTCTCAACCAGCTTCATGAGGTAGTACCCTGGAATGTACTTCAATTAACAGGTGTGCCATGTTAAAAGTTAATTTGCAGAAATTKTTTCCTTCTTAATGCATTTGAGCCAATCAGTTGTGTTGTGACAAAGTAGGGTGGGTATACAGAAGATAGCCCTATTTGGTAAAATACCAAGACCATCCATATTATGGCAAGAACAGCTCAAACAAGAAAAGATAAATGACAGTCCATCATTACTTTAAGAAATGAAGGTCAGTGAATCCGGAAAATGTCAAGAACTTTGAAAGTTTCTTCAAGTGCAGTTGCAAAAACCATCAAGCTCTATGATGAAACTTGCTCTCATGAGGACCGCCACAGGAATGGGAGACCCAGAATTACCTCTGCTGCAGAGGATAAATTCTTTAGAATAACTGCACCTCAGATTGCAGCCCAAATATGTAACAGACACATCTCAACATCAACTGTTCAGAGGTTGAATTGCTGCAAAGAAACCACTACTAAAGGACACCATTAAGAACTAGAAGCTGTCGGAACTAGAAGCACAAGCATTTCATTACACTCGCATTAACATCTGCTAACCATGTGTATGTGACAAATAACATTTGATTTGAGAAGAGAAGAGACTTGCTTGGGCCAAGAAACACGAGCAATGGACATTAGACCGGTGGAAATCTGTCTTTTAGTCTGATGAGTCCAAATTTGAGATTTCTGGTTCCAACCTTTGTGAGACGCTAGGTGAACGGATTATCTCTGCATGTGTGGTTCCACCGTGAAGCATGGAGCAGAAGGTGTGATGGTGTGGTGGTGCTTTGCTGGTGACACTGTCAGTGATTTGTTTATAATTCAAGGCACACTTAACCAGCATCGCTACCACAGCATTCTGCAGTGATACACCATCCCATCTGGTTTGTGTTTTTCAACAGGACAATGACCAAAAACACACCTCTAGGCTGTGTAAGGGCTATTTGACCAAGAAGGAGAGTGATGGAGTGCTGCATCAGATGACCTGGCCTCCACAATCACCTGACCTCAACCCAATTGAGATGGTTTGGGATATGTTGGACCACAGAGTGAAGGAAAAGCAGCCAACTCATGCTCAGCATATGTGGGAACTCCTTCAAGACTGTTGGAAAAGCATTCCAGGTGAAGCTGGTTAAGAGAATGCCAAGAGTGTGCAAAGCAGTCATCAAGGCAAAATGTGGCTACTTTGAAGAATCTAAAATCTAAAATATATTTTGATTTGTTTAACCCTTTTTTGGTTACTACATGATCCCATATGTGTTATTTCTATATCTGGTCCAAGACTGGATTCTACACAGACCTAATGCGCTATAGCCAATCAGAGCTACAGTAGGCCTTTACAAGCCATTTGCCACACGAGCCTGCCATCATTCACTTTGAACTGGACTGTGTGTTTACAGGCAGTTACAACAGCACGAATTTAGATCATTAGAACCCATTCGCCAAAAGCCACAAAATACACCTGAATGGATTTCTGCTAATATGTAAAGAACACGGGGTCTTCTTACATTTGAGAACTTTACAGTCCTATTGATCAAACAACCATGAAAATGTAGGCTCTCTCTTCCTTKGTATGCATATAAACAACAACAAGATCAACAACTAATGCTAGCCAGAGCAAGATGAACTAAAATCTAACGAAGGAACATTAGATATACCCCCTCAAACTGTTTCAGCTAGTTAGCCGTCAACATTGATGGGGAATTGTATCTGACTAGTCCTTCTGCAGCTTGCCTGCCGATACATGCTTGTCCCAACCAAGCACACAAGCTAACTGGCTAAAGTTGGCTAGRTTGCTAGCTAGCTACTTCCAGATACAAATTAAAGAACACCTCACTCTGAACATTTTACTCGCCGTAGCAGAGCTGGTTAGGCTGTTTATATGAGAGTGAATGTGCGAATGCAAGAGATATGCTAACTGAATAAAAGTTGTTCAAGTTCTTGCTAGCTAACCAAATGACACCTGCATCTTTCGCTGTGTATAGCCACCGAAAAACTATATGAGGGGAAAAAATCAGTCCCTCACCCACTCCTCCAATGGCATGAAATTACATCCTCCTAGCAGCTAGCTATCTAGCTAACGTTAGGCTCCGTGTTTTTATGCTAGCCTATTAGCCACGTTATAACTGACTTGTAATCATTGCCCTTGCTAGTCTGATTGTATTGATATTCRCAGCCTTAGTTACGTTCGTCCGTTTTTGTCCAGAATATTGAGTCTTTGAAACTGAAACAGTGCATCCTGAATGGAGGCAGCAAACAATGTACCAGGCCAGCTGTGATTTACAACCTGATAGCTATAGTTTTTGGTCTACCAAGAAATGTATTGGTGAATTATATTAATCATGTATTGAACTGCATCCATCTATTCTGTAAACAATGCCTTAGTGTACGTGATGGAACATTGAGTCAAATACAACCTATTTTTAAAACCTCTTAGAAAGTTTGTAGTTAAAACGCTGTCAGTTCCACTTTGAAAGCCGACTGCGAGCTGAGGTAGTTCGTTTCATGTCTCAGGCCCTCGGACTGCGACGCGAGAGTGCGGTGTTAACCGTTTGAGAGAGTGGTGAATGTGCTTCTAAAAAGGCAAATCCAGGAGATGCAGGATAACATATAGTGCATTAGGAAACTATTCAGACCCCTTGACTTTTTCCACATTTTGTTACGTTACTGCCTTATTCTAAAAAAAAAATATAATAATGTTTTCCATCAGTCTACACACAATACCCCATAATGACAAAGCGAAAACAGGTTTTAAGAAATGTTTGCAAATTTATTAAAAATAAAAAACAGAAATACCTTATTTACATAAGTATTCAGACCCTTTGCTATGAGACTCGAAATTGAGCCCAGGTGCATCCCGTTTCCATTGATCATCCTTGAGATGTTTCAACAACTTGATTGGATTCCACCTGTGGTAAATTCAATTGATTGGACATGATTAGAAAAGGCACACACCTGTCTATATAAGGTCCCACAGTTGACAGTGCATGTCAGAGCAAAAATCAAGCCATGAGGTCGAAGGAATTGTCCGTAGAGCTCTGAGACAGAATTGTGTCGAGGCACAGATCTGGGGAAGGGTACCAAAACATTTCTGCAGCATTGAAGGTCCCCAAGAACACAGGAAGTTTGGAACCACCAAGACTCTTCCTAGAGGTGGCAGCCTGGCCAAACTGAGCAATCGGGGGAGAAAGGCCTTGGTCAGAGTGGTGACCAAGAACCCGATGGTCACTCTGACAGAGCTCCAGAGTTCCTCTGTGGAGATGGGAAAACCTTCCAGAAGGACAACTATCTCTGCAGCACTCCACCATTCAGGCCTTTATGGTAGAGTGGCCAGACAGAAGCCACCCCTTAGTAAAAGGCACATGACAGCCCGCTTGGAGTTTGCCAAAAGGCCCCTACAGGACTCTCAGACCATGAGGAACAAGATTATCTGGTCTGATGAAGCCAAGATTGAACTCTTTGACCTGAATGCCAAGCATCACGTCTGGAGGGAACCTGGCACCAACTCTACGGTGAGCATGGTGGTGGCAGCATCATGCTGTGGGATGTTTTTCAGGGGCAGGGACTGGGAGACTAGTCAGGATTGAGGTAAAGATGAACGGAGCAAAGTACAGAGAGATCCTTGATGAAAACCTGCTCCAGAGCACTCAGGACCTCAGACTGGGGCGAAGGTTCACCTTCCAACAGGATAATGACCCTAAGCACACAGCCAAGACAATGCAGGAGTGGCTTCGGGACAAGTCTCTGAATGTCCTTGAGTGACCCAGCCAGAGCCCGGACTTGAACCTGATTGAACATCTTTGGAGAGACCCGAAAATAGCTGTGCAGCGACGCTCCCCATCCAACCTGACAGAGCTTGAGAGGATCTGCAGAGAAGAATGGGTGAAACTCCCCAAATACAGGTGTGCCAAGCTTGTAGCGTCATACCCAAGAAGACTCGAGGCTGTAATCGCCCCCAAAGGTTCTTCAATAAAGTACTAAGTGAAGGGTCTAAATACTTATGTAAATGTGATATTTCAGTTTTACATTTTTTATACATTTCCAAGCATTTCAAAAGTCCTGTTTTTACTTTGTCGTTATGGGGTATTGTGTGTAGATTAATGAGGGGAGAAAAACTATTTCATGAATTTTAGAAAAAGGCTGTAACGTAACAAAAATGAATGTGGAAAAAGTCAAGGGGTCTGAATACTTTCCCTATGCATTGTAAGGAACAAACCACTGTTCATGATTCCACTCGTTCCCAAAGAGGCAGGTATGAATAGAACCGAGTCAGATAAAGAATATAAGCATTCTGAGCTTTGATCAACACTGGGAGTAATATTTAAATGTTGACCCGTAATACAAAATATATATTTTTATTATTATTAGGACCTCGGTGTCCTCACATGTAATTATAGCCATGCTTATCCTGTAGGCTTGGATGTGTTGTCGTGTGTGGTGGTGTGCATAGTGATGTGTCGTGTGTGTGTGTATGTGTGTGTGTGTGTGTGTGTGTGTGTGTGTGTGTGTGTGTGTGTGTGTGTGGTGTGTGTGTGTGTGTGTGGTGTGTGTGTGGGATGTGTTGTGATCCCCCTGACATGTGCTCCTCAATAAGTCTTGCATACTCGCCTCTCCCCAGGCTACCAGTGAGCTTAGAATTTGATTAGGTCTACATGTAAACAGGAGATACTGTTGAGTTCAAATGTGCATCTAAAAAAGCAATGCAATCGATATGATGAGAACAGGCGAGAGATTGACATGCACTTTGTGTCAAAGAGACAGAGACAGAGAGAAAAGGAGAGAGGGAGAGCAAAGATAGAACATTCATGGAGGGACTCTTGACACATCCTCCACTGGGCACAGGAGTCAGTTCAACATTCTATTTTGATTTATTTGAGTGATTTTCCAAAAGAATAACATGTAAATTCAAACTGAAATCAACAACAAATTTTCACCATGTCGTGTTAGATTTAGGTTGTAAAAAGTGTGGGTGAAAAAAAAAGACAAAATTTGCCCTTACGTTGGGTGAAATGTATTGTGTGGAAACAAACATGATCAACCAGCGCGTATTCTTCAATGACATGAATCTGTCTCTCACACACACACACTCAACACACACACACCCTCATTCACACTCGGTTTTAACAGCGCTTTCATCCCACTCAGGTTTGCTCCTGTCTTTTACAGAGTTAGTTCTTTTATTGTCTCCAGATCTTACAGGCCTATTTCTGCCAGCTGTATCCATTTCAAGAGCACGGACTGCAAATTGCGCATCTCTCTCTCCTTCTCTTGCCCCCTCCCTTCCCTCTCCCTCGCCTCTCTCTTTCCCTCGTGCCTCCTCCTCTTTCCTCTGCCTCTCATCTTCTCCCTCTCTGCCTCTCTCTCTCTCCCCTCTGCCTCTCCCTCTCTCTCCTCCTTCTCTCCTCTCCCTTCCTGCCTCTCTCTCCCTCTGCCTCTCTCTCTCGCCTCTCTCTTTCCTTCTCTCTCTCCCTCTCGCCTCTCTCTCCCTCTCTCTCCTTCTACCCACTTCTCTCCTCGGCCTCTCCCTTCTGCCTCTCTCTCTCCCTTTCTCCCTCCCTCTGCTTCTCTCACTCCCTCTGCCTCTCTCTCTCCCTCTGCCTCTCTCTCTCCCTCTGCCTCTCTCTCTCCCTCTGCCTCTCTCGCTCCCTCTCCCTCTCTGGTTTCCATGGTGACAGCTTTGCACTGCAGAAATCACACCGATCTGAGACTGAGATAGAAGTGCTTCTCTCTTTCATACATGAACACACACAGACACACACACACACATACACACAGATACATATGCAGAACGCAACACTCACATATGTTCACACATTCAAACAAACAATCACACAGCACTGACATTCTGTTTCCCACAGGACATGTGGATTTGATGAATGTACTGTGGTATCGCCTTCACACCCCGGTCTATAGATCCCCTCCCTCCATATGTCCATGTGCTGTGTTCCTCACCATGAGTTGGCTTGGCGCTGTGACACACACTCTCCTGTTAACAGCTCTAATTGATTTGGCTTTCATATCACTCTCTGTTATTGAATCAAGCTTAGCAAAAAATCAGATCAATTCTGTTGATGCCTTTCTCTGAAGGCACAGAAGCAGAGGGGGAGAGGAGATGGGGCGGAGTGAAGTGAGGAGAGGGGAGGCAGTGTTAGCGTCAGCTGACCTTGAGAGAAGGACCCCTTGATGAAAGCCTGTGAGTGCTGGTCACGTCTGATTGGCCAGTGGAGTACTGACCATGCGCGATTGGTCCAACTGTGTTCTATTCAGGCTGGGCACTGCCAAAGTGTTCTAACAGCGGAATCCTCAGATCACTCAGTGATACAGAAGGCTAGGCTCAGCAAGTTCAGCATCACACACACACAAACACACACATACACACACACACACACACACACACACACACATACACACACACACACATACACACAGGTCTGGAAAATCAAGATGCATTTGTAATATGCTAGAAGTGTTAAACTTGTTGTGGCTTGCTCAGTGTCTGTGGTGTGTGTATTATGCATGGTGTCAGTGCCAGGTGTGTACGTGTGCATGTGTGTACAGTGTGTGTATGTAATATTGCCCAGATGTCTTTGATTCATTGTCAGAGAGAAGGGGAGAGGACAGTATATGGGGAGAGAGATGTTCAGTTTAAGGAGAGACTGTATTATATAGAGAGGGGATCATTATCAAATCCAATCAAATCAAACTTTATTTGTCACATGCGCCAAATACCTTACCGTGAAATGCTTACTAACAAGCCCTTAACCAACAGTGCAGTTCAAGAAGATATTACAAAGGAGACTAAAATAAAAAGTAATAATGAAAAAGTAACACAATAAGAATAACAATAATGAGGTTCAATACATGGGACACCGGTACCGAATCAGTGTGCGGAGGTACAGGTTAGTTGAGGTAATTTGTACATGTAGGTGAGGGTGAAGTGACTATGCATAGATAATAAACAGCGAGTAGCAGCAGTGTACAAAAGGGAGGGGGGGTCAATGTAAATTGTTCGGTTACGATTTTATTAATTGTTCAGCAGTCTTATGGCTTGGGGTTAGAAGCTGTTGAGGAGCCTCTTGGTCCTAGACTTGGCGCTCCGGTACCGCTTTCRGTGTGGTAGCAGAGAAAACAGTCTAGAACTTGGGTGACTGGAGTCTCTGACAATTTCATGGGCTTTCCTCTGACACCGCCTGTTATATAGGTCCTGGATGGCAGGAAGCTTGGCCCCAGTGATGTACTGGGCCATTCGTACTAACCTCTGTTGCTCCTTATGGTCAGATGTTGAGCAGTTGCCATACCAGGTGGTGATGCAATCGGTCAGGATGCTCTCGATGGTGCAGCTGTAGAACCTTTTGAGGATCTGGGGACCCATGCCAAATCTTTTCAGTCTCCTGAGGGGGAAAAGGCATTGTCGTGCCATCTTCACGACTGTCTTGGTGTGTTTGGGCCATGATAGTTTGTTGGTGATGTGGACACCAAGGAACTTGAAACTCTCGACCCGCTCCACTACAGCCCCGTTGACGTTAATGGGGGCCTGTTCGGACCCACTCCAATTCACATACCCCGCCTTTTCCTGTAGTCCACGATCAGCTCCTTAGTCTTGCTCACATTGAGGGAAAGGTTGTTGTCTTGGCACCACACTGCCAGTTCTCTGACCTCCTACTTATAGGCTGTCTCATCGTTGTCGGTGATCAGGCCTACCACTGTTGTGTCGTCAGCAAACTTAATGATGGTGTTGGAGTTGTGTTTGTCCACGCAGTRGTGGGTGAACAGGGAGTACAGGAGGGGGCTAAGTACACACCCCTGAGGGGCCCCAGTGTTAAGAATCAGCATGGCAGACGTGTTGTTGCCTACTCTTACCATCTGGGGGCGGCCCGTCAGGAAGGCCAGGATCCAGTTGCAGAGGGAGGTGTTTAGTCCCAGAGTCCTTAGCTTAGTGATGAGCTTCGTGGGCACTATGGTGTTGAACGCTGAGCTGTAGTCAATGAAAAGCATTCTCACATAGGTGTTCCTTTTGTCCAGGTGAGAAAGGTCAGTGTGGAGTGCGATTGAGATTGCATCATCTGTGGATTTGTTGGGGCGGTATGTGAATTGGAGTGGGTCTAGGGTGTCCGAGAGGATGCTGTTGATGTGAGCCATGACCAGCCTTTCAAAGCACTTCATGGCTACCGACGTGAGTGCCTCGGGGCGGTAATCATTTAGGCAGGTTACCTTCGCTTCCTTAGGCACGGTAGTATAGAGAGAGAGGGGATCATTTTGGAGAGGGTAATGTAGAGAGAAGATCATTATGGGGAAAGGAGTATAGAGAGGGTATGATTATGGAGAGGGTAGTATAGAGAGAGAGAGGATCATTATGGAGAGGGTAGTATAGAGAAAGAGAGGTTCATTATGGAGAGGGTAGTACAGAGAGAGAGAGGATCATTATGAAGAGGGTAGTATAGAGAGAGAGGTGATCATTATAGAGAGGGTAGTATAGACATAGGGGGTCATTTTGGAGAGGGTAGTATAGAGAGAGAGGAT
>NC_036846.1:20261764-20261966 GCF_002910315.2 Salvelinus sp. IW2-2015 | reverse complement strand
AGAGAGAGGTGATCATTATGGAGAGAGTAGTATAGACATAGGGGATCATTTTGGAGAGGGTAGTATAGAGAGAGAGGATCATTATAGAGAGGGTCGTATTGAGAGAGAGAGAGAGAGGATCATTATGGAGAGGGTAGTATAGAGAGAGAGGTGATCATTATGGAGAGGGTAGTATAGACATAGGGGGTCATTTTGGAGAGGG
>NC_036846.1:20261251-20261659 GCF_002910315.2 Salvelinus sp. IW2-2015 | reverse complement strand
AGGGGGTCATTTTGGAGAGGGTAGTATAGAGAGAGGATCATTATGGAGAGGGCAATATAGAGAGAGAGGGATCATTTTGGAAAGGGTAGTATAGAGAGCGAGGTGATCATTTTGGAGAGGGTAGTATAGAGAGCGAGGTGATCATTTTGGAGAGGGTAGTATAGAGAGGGAGAGGATCATTATGGAGAGGGTAGTACAGAGAGAGAGGGGATCATTAGGGAGAGGGTTGTGTAGAGAGACGAACATTATGGAGAGGGTAGTATAGAGAGAGAGTGGATTATTATGGAGAGGGTAGTATAGAGAGAGAGATGATCATTATGGAGAAGGTAGTATTGAGAGAGAGGGGCTCAGTATGGAAAGGGTACTATAGAGAGATTATCATTATGGAGAGGGTAGTATAGAGAGAGG
>NC_036846.1:20259229-20260981 GCF_002910315.2 Salvelinus sp. IW2-2015 | reverse complement strand
AGGGTACTATAGAGAGATTATCATTATGGAGAGGGTAGTATAGAGAGAGGATCATTATGGAGAGGGTAGTATAGAGGGAGAGGACAATTATGGATAGGGTAGTATAGAGAGAGGGGGTGTTATTATGGAGTGGGTAGGTTAGAGTGAGAGGATCATTATGGAGAGGGTAGTATAGAGAGAGAGGGTGTTATTATGGAGTGGGTAGGTTAGAGAGAGGGGATCATTATGGAGAGGGTAGTATAGAGAGAGAGGTGATCATTATGCATAAGGTTGTATGGAGCGAGAGGTGATCATTATGGAATGGGTAATATATAGAGAGAGGATTATTTTGGAGAGGGTATCATAGAGAGAGAGTGGATCATTATGGAGAGGGTAGTATTGAGAGAGAGGGGATCATTATGGAGAGGGTAGTATAGAGAGAGAGGGGATCATTTTGGAGAGGGTAGTATAGAGAGAGAGGGGATCATTATGGAGAGGGTAGTATAGAGAGAGAGGGGATCATTATGGAGAGGGTAGTATAGAGAGAGAGGGGATCATTTTGGAGAGGGTAGTATTGAGAGAGGGTCATTATAGGGAGGGTAGTATATAGAGAGGGGATCATTATGGAGAGGGTAGTATTGAGAGAGAGGGGATCATTGTGAAGAGGGTTGTATAGAGAGAGAGGGGATCATTGTGAAGAGGGTTGTATAGAGAGTGGATAATTATGGAGAGAGATGTGCAGGCAAGATGGTGATGCAATAAGGAGGGCACTATAACAGCAATTATCCAACCTTGACCTATCAATGGGCTGTGTGTGCGTGTGTGTGCGTGTCTGTGTGTGCGTTATATTAGCATATGTTGCTGATTTTTGTTTGGATTTCTTTGTGCTTCCCTGCTCTGGTTTCATGTCAGTTGTGCAGGCTGTTATATATTTTTTAAGGGGAAGAGAGCGAGGGTCTCAGAGATTCATCACTGTGCCAGTTTTTATGGCAGAGTGAGGTTGGAAACAATGAGCTCCCATATCAAAGCTCTACCGCAGAGGCCATCTAAATTGCTTTTACTCCTTCAGAAATTTGGCCCTCTTTTTTATGAGACAAAAGAAATGTGAAAAGCGAAAACACTGACTTTCCAGGATTCAGTCCCTAGTGTGTGTTATGATGTCACATACAGTAATATGATTTACTCTGTAACGGAGGTGGTTGGAAGAGAATCAATTAGTAAAGGGTCTCAAGTGCCCAGCTCACAAGGCCAATGTAGTCAGGGTTACCTGGGGGGCTTTTGGTAATAAATTTTGCTCAATTACCATTAGCCAAGTCCCCAATGTCTCTTCTCCACATGCACACGCCACACACACACACACACACATTCACACAACACACACACACACACAACACACACAACACACACCACACAACACACACACACACACACACACCACACACACACAACATGTTGAAATGGTTCATAATGGGAAATAGTCCTGAGCCTTCTTTCTTTACTTTTCCCACTCTTCTCTCGCTCTGACACCCAAATGAACGGATATTGGCTGAAAAGAATTGATATAAGAAAATTGTGGGAGTTGTTTTGTTAGACATCAAAAAGCAGCTTTGACGTCATCGATCATTGTCTGCTGCTGAAACGTATGTGTTATGGCTTTACATCCTCTGCCATATTGTGGTTCGAGAGTTATCTATCTAACAGAACACAGAGGTTGTTCTTTAATGGAAACCCTCTACATAACAGGTAGAGAATTTGGCATAACCTCAAGGTAGA
>NC_036846.1:20253428-20258718 GCF_002910315.2 Salvelinus sp. IW2-2015 | reverse complement strand
AGCTGTTTTGACCCCTTCATTTTTTCTATTTCTACTAATGACCAACCATTAGCATTGAGTACAGTCTGTGTCTATGTACGCTGATGACTCAACATGCGTGTGCGTGTGTGTGTGTGTGTGTGTGTGTGTGTGTGCGTGTGCGTGTGTGTGTGTATGCCACCAGGGGTCTCTTCACAGTCCCCAAGTCCAGAACAGATGCTGGGAAATACACAGTACTACAAAGAGCCATGACCAAAACATATTTTGTACCTTAATTTAACCAGGCAAGTCCATTAAGAACAAATTCTTATTTACAATGATGGCCTGCAAGAGGCAAAAMACCTCCTGTGGGACGGGGACTGGGATTAAAWTTTTTWWAAATGAAACTCTGTAAAACCAAATGGACAACACAGACAGAAGACACTGGCAACAGCATAATTACATCAGCAAACAAACAGTGGATGTGTGTGTGTGTGTGCAGGCATGTGTGTGGCATCGGCAAGACAGAACAGCTGCCTCCGGTAAGACAAGGAGTGGCGGTCTGTGCCTATTTGTCAATAACAGCTGGTGCGCAGAATCTAACATTAAGCAAGTCTCAAGATTTTGCTCGCCTGAGGTAGAGTATCTCATGATATGCTGTAGACCACACAATTTACCAAGAGAGTTTTCATCTATATTTTTCATAGCTGTCTATTTACCACCATAAACTGATGCTGGCACTAAGACGGCACATAACGAGCTGCATAAGGCCATAAGCAAACAACTAAATGCTCATCCAGAGGCAGCGCTCCTAGTGGCTGGGGACTTTAATGCAGGAAAACTTAAATCTGTTTTACCTCATTTCTACCAGACCACCTTTACTCCACACACAGAGACACATACAAAGCTCTCCCTCTCCCTCCATTTGACAAATCTGACCATAATTCTATCCTCCTGATTCCTGCTTATAAGCACAAACTAAAGCAGGAAGTAACAGTGACTCGCTCAATACGGAAGTGGTGAGATGGCGCAGATGCTACGCTACAGGGCTGTTTTGATAGTACAGACTGGAATATGTTCTGGAATTCATCCGATGCCATTGAAGAGTACACCACATAAGTCACCAGCTTCATCAATAAGTGCATCTATGACGTCATCCCCACAGTGACCGTACGTACATACCCCAACCAGAAGCCATGGATTACAGGCAACATCCGTACTGAGCTAAAAGGTAGAGCTGCCGCTTTCAAGGAGCGGGACTCTAACCCGGACACTATTTAGAAATCATGCTATGCCCCCCGACGAACCATCAAACYAAAAAAGGGTCAATACAGGACTGAGATTTAATCCTTCTACACCGGCTCCGACGTTTGTCGGATGTGGCAGGGCTTGAACTATYTCAGACTACAAAGGGAAGCCCAGCCGCAAACTGCCCAGTGACATGAGCCCACCAGATGAGCAAAATTATTTCTATGCGCGCTTCGAGGCAAGCAACACTGAAGCATGCATGAGTGCAGTAGCTGTTCCGGGCTACGCTCTCCGTAGCTGATGTGAGTAAGACCTTTAAACAGGTCAACATTCACAAGGCCACAAGGCCAGACGGATTACCAGAACGTGTACTCAGAGCATGCGCTGATCAACTGGCAAGTGTCTTCACTGACATTTTCAACCTGTCCCTGACCGGGTGTGTTTCAAAAGAACAACATAGTCCCTGTGCCCAAGAACACCAAGGTAACCTGCCTAAATGACTACCGCCCCGTAGCACTCACGTCTGTAGCCATGAAGTGTGAAAGGCTGGTCATGGCTCACATCAACAACATCATCCCAGAAACCCTAGACCCACTCCAAATCGCATAACACCCCAACAGATCCACAGATGATGCAATCTCTATTGCACTCCAAACTGCCCTTTCCCACCTGGACAAAAGGAACACCTATGTGAGAATGCTATTCATTGACTACAGCTCAGCGTTGAACGCCATAGTGCCCTCAAAGCTCATCACTAAGCTAAGGACCCTGGGACTAAACACCTCCCTCTGCAACTGGATCCTGGACTTCCTTATGGGCTGCCACCCAGGTGGTTAGGGTAGGCAACATCACATCTGCCACACTGATCCTCAACACGGGGGCGCCTCAGGGGTGAGTGCTTAGTCCCCTCCTGTACTCCCTGTTCACCCATGACTGCATGGCTAAGCACGACTCCAACACCATCATTAAGTTTGCAGACGACATAACGGTGGTAGGCCTGATCGCCGCCAATGATGAGACAGCCTATAGGGAGGAGGTCAGAGACCTGGCAGTGTGGTGCCAGGATAACAGCCTCTCCCTCAACGTAATCAAGACAAAGGAGAGGATTGTGGACTACAGGAAAAGGAGGGCCGAGCACACCCCCATTCTCATTGGCAGGGCTGTAGTGGACAGGTTGAGAGCTTCAAGTTCCTTGGTGTCCACATCACCAACAAACTATCATGGTCCAAACACACCAAGACAGTCGTGAAGAGGGCACGACAATGCCTATTCCTCCTCAGGAGACTGAAAAGATTTGGCATGGGTCCTCAGGTTCTCAAAACATTCTACAGCTGCACCATCGAGAGCATCCTGACTGGTTACATCACCGCCTGGTATGGCAACTGTTCGGCCTCCAAACTATTTGCATTGACCCCCCTCCTTTTTACGCTGGTGCTACTCGCTGTTTATTATCTATGCATAGTCACTTTACCCCTATCTACATCTACATATTACCTCAATTACCTTGACTAACCTGTACCCTTGCACATTGACTCGGTACCAGTACCCCCTGGATATAGCCTCGTTATTGTTATTTTATTGTTACTGTTTTATTTTTTTACTTTAGTTTATTTAGTCAATATTTTCTGAAATCTTATTTTTCTTAAAACTGCAATGTTGTTTAAGGGCTTGTAAGTAAGCATTTCACGGTAAGAGCCGATACCTGTTGTATTCGGCGTATGTGACAAATAAAATGTTATTTGTGTATGAAGTAAAACAACATGCTTCCTTACATAAGACAATTCAAATGAGTGACACCAGGTTACAACTAGAAACAACTACTTCTCTATTTGTCCTTTGAACTCCTCAAGGTTTAGGTTGGCTTGGAGGGAATTCCAAGACCTAAGGGCTGAGTTCTGAGATTCTCTTTTCCCATGCTTGGATCTAATTTTCAACCATAAAACAAGATTGAGATCTGAGCTTATATGTATTTCGAGCTAGAAGAGAGGATAAATAAAATGACACTTTTCCTAAAATGGCCTTATAAATAAGAACATACCAGTGTTTGAGCCTGCATGTTGCTAGTGATGTCCACCTGATAGCACTGTAGAGATCACAATGTTGAGTTAGACGTCTCTGATTGGTGACAAAATGAAGGGCTGCATGATACACAGAGTCAAGAGCCTTCAGTGTACTGTAGAGCTTGAGGCTTGCACATAAATAGAATCACCATAGTTCAACACAAATCAGGAAAACGAATCAACTCTTTTCTGGTAGCAAAAGCGTTGTGCCGGTATTAAAAACAATACGCAGCTTGATTTTCCTGACAGGTTTCTCTAGATGGAGGGTGAAGCTCAACTTCTCATCAACCCAAACTCCCAGATGATTGTACGTTTAAACTTGCTCTATAGAATGTCCTTCCTAGGTAGTAATTACATGGTTTTCAGAGTGTTTAGTATTGGAAAATAGCATGCATTTTGTTTTAGAGGAATTCAGAACAAGCTTCAAATTGTACAGATTCTGTTGAATGATGTTACTTGACTAGAGAACAGTGTCAAACTGTAGCTACTTGACTAGAGAACAGTGTCAAACTGCTGCTACTTGACTAGAGAACAGTGTCAAACTGCTGTAGCTACTTGAACTAGAGAACAGTGTCAAACTGCTGCTACTTGACTAGAGAACAGTGTCAAACTGCTTCTACTTACTTAGAGAACAGTGGTCAAACTGTAGCTACTTGACTAGAGAACAGTGTCAAACTGCTTGCTACTTGACTAGAGAACAGTGTCTAAACTGCTGCTACTTGACTAGAGAACAGTGTCAAAACTGCTAAGCTACTTGACTAGAGAACAGTGTCCAAACTGCTGCTACTTGACTAGAGAACGTGTCAAATCTGTCTACTTGACTAGAGAACAGTGTCACTGCTTCTACTTGCTAGAGAACAGTGTCAAACTGCCTGCTACTTGACTAGAGAAGTGTCAACTGCTGCCACTTGACTAGAGAACAGTGTCAAACTGTAGACTACTTGACTAGAGAACAGTGGCAAATGGTAGCTACTTGACTAGACACAACAGTGTCAAACTGCTGCCACTTGACTAGAGAACAGTGTCAAAACTGCTGCTACTTGACTAGAGAACAGTGTCAAACTGTACTACTTGACTAGAGAACAGTGTCAAACTGCTGCCACTTGACTAGAGAACAGTGTCAAACTTGTAGCTACTTGACTAGAGAACAGTGTCAAACTGTGCTACTTGACTAGAGAACAGTGTCAAACTGCTGCTACTTGACTAGAGAACAGTGTCAAACTGCTGTTACTTGACTAGAGAACAATGTAACTGCAATACAAAATTACATCAGCTGTCTGAATATGTCTCCCAATGTTGTTGACATGAATAATAAACTACAGGGACCTAAAAATTGATCCTTGAGGCACACCCAAGCAACAACGACTTACAACCGTCTGCTTAAACACACTGGGTTCGATCTGACAGCGAGTTTCACACAACCACTCCAGAGCATGACCAGTAATGCCAACACAATTCATTGTGTGCACCAAGAGGTGTGGTTCTCTGTGTCAAACACCTTTGAAAGTCTGTGAACAAAGATATACAATGCAGCTTCCTATCCAGGGCACAGTGAATATAATTCAAAACCTTCAAAGTTGATGTTACAGTGCTATGGCTAGAACTGAACTCTTTTCCACATCAAGTAACTCAAGCGAGCAGTAAAATCAGATTTTAAAAAAACAGATGAAAACAACAGCTCACGGCACATTGCGGACTGTGAAGAGGCACACACAAACACACACACACACACACACAACACACACACACACACAACACACAACACACACACACACACACACACACACACACACAACACACACACACACACACACACCACACACACACACACTATAATGTTATGATATTGTGGTACTGGGGACTTTATATTGTAGATGTGTAATATTAGAGTAATAATGTAATAATGTCTTTCTATGATGTATTGTGATATTTATGATGTAGGCTGTTTTTGTGTTTTTGTTGTGAAGTAATTGTTTTAATCTTGTTTGGACCCCAGGAAGAGTATGCTATTATATGTGGGACCC
>NC_036846.1:20247467-20253403 GCF_002910315.2 Salvelinus sp. IW2-2015 | reverse complement strand
CACCTCCTTTTTACGGCCTTGGGTGCTACTCGCTGTTTCTATTAATCCAAATAGGCCATAATTGGCTCACTTTACCTTCCTGGTCCGCCTTTTCCTGTCCAGTTTTCTCTGCTCGTACCCTTAACATCAATCCATATTACCGACTGGAAACGTCCAATTACTGCTTGCTAACCCTGTTACACACACTTTGGCAGCATGGACGCGGCTAACAAACATCCCCTGAAGCTAGTGGACGACTCATATCTCCCTCACTTAGCATTTAAGCACCAGCCCTGTCGTCAGACGCAGCTCCTGGATAACTAGATGCCACTCCGGCATTCCGATTATTCATTAATGTGCTTACCCATCTGTATTATCATGCTCCATTCTATCTATCAACTTTTCAGTTCATTTCCTCATACCTCTGAATATTTTTATTCTTGGAGTACATTTAGTCTTCTCTTAAACTGGGTGCAATGATTGTCTCTACAGGGTGACTTGGTCGAAGTAAACTAGCTTGCACAATCATTTCAACGTAAGAGCCGGATACTTCGCTTGTACACATTCGGGCGTATGTAGTACAAATAAACATTGTTTAACCTTGTGTATGAAGTAAACAACATGCTTCTTTACATACAGACAATTCCAATGAGTGAAACACACGGATTAGCAAACTGTAGAAACCATACTTACTATTTGCATTTATTGTATTTTGGAACCTCCTCAATTGGTATTTATGTAGCTGCTTTGGAGGAATTTCCAGACTAAGGGCATGAGTTCGGATTCCTCTTTTCCCATGCCTTGATCTAATCTTATCAAGCCATAAAAAAAGATTGAGATCTTGACGTTATTGTATTTCGAGCTAGAAAGAGAGAGATAGATAAAATGACACTTTTCCTAAAATGGGCCTTTATAATGGCCTATTTTATTGGCCTAACTTCCTTATCTTATCGCTCATTTGCACTCACTGTAATGTAGACTGTTTGTTTTCTTTCCTTTTTTTACTGTATTATTGACTGTATGTTTTTGTTTATTCCAATGTGGTATCTGTGGTTGTTGTCGAATTGGATTTTGCTTTATCTTTGGGCCAGTGTCGCAGTTGCAAATGAGAAACTTTTTGTTTCTCCACTAGCCTACCTGTTAAATAAAGGTGAAATATATTATTTTTTTAAATGACTAGTATTAATAGAACCATACCCAAGTGGGTCTTTTGAAACTGCCTGCATGTTGCTAGTGATGTCCACCTGATAGCACTGTAGAGGGATCAACAATGTTGAGTTAGACGTCTCTGTTGGTACAAAATGAAGGGCTGCATGATACACAGAGTCAAGAGCCTTCAGTGTACTGTAGAGCTTGAGGCTTGCACATAAATAGAATCACATAGTTTCACCACAAATCAGGAAAACGATCAACTCTTTTTGGTAGCAAAAGCGTTGTGCCGCCGGTATTAAAACAATACGCAGCTTGATTTTCCTGACAGGTTTCTCTAGATGGAGGGTGAAGCTCAACTTCTCTCAACCCAAACTCCCAGATGATGTACGTTTAAACTTGCCTCTATAGAATGTCCTTCCTAGGTAGTAATTACATGGTTTTCAGAGTGTTTAGTATTGGAAAATAGCATGCATTTTGTTTTAGAGGAATTCAGAACAAGCTTCAAATTGTACCAGATTCTGTTGAATGATGTTACTTGACTAGAGAACAGTGTCAAACTGTAGCTACTTGACTAGAGAACAGTGTCAAACTGCTGCTACTTGACTAGAGAACAGTGTCAAACTGTAGCTCTTGACTAGAGAACAGTGTCAAACTGCTGCTACTTGACTAGAGAACAGTGTCAAACTGCTTCTACTTGACTAAGAGAACAGTGTTAAACTGTGCTACTTGACTAGAGAACAGTGTCAAACTGCTGCTCACTTGACTAGAGAGAAAAGTGTCAAACTGCTGCTACTTGACTAGAGAACAGTGTCAAACTGTAGCTACTTGACTAGAGAACAGTGTCCAAACTGCTGCTACTTGACAGAGAACAGTGTCAAATTGCTCTACTTGACTAGAGAACGTGTCAAAAACTGCTGCTACCTTGACTAGAGAACAGTGTCAAACTGCTGCCACACTTGACTAGAGAACAGTGTCAAACTGTAGCTACTTGACTAGAGACAGTGGCAAACTGTAGCTACTTGCTAGAGAAACAGTGTCAAACTGCTGCCACTTGACTAGAGAACAGTGTCAAACTGCTGCTACTTGACTAGAGAACAGTGTCAAACTGCTGCTAACTTGACTAGAGAACAGTGTCAAACTGTAGCTTACTTGACTAGACGAACAGTGTCAAACTGCTGCTACTTGACTAGAGAACAGTGTCAAATTGCTCACTTGATGAGAACAGTGTCAAACTGCTGTACTTGACTAGAGAACAGTGTAAACTGCTGCCCGACTTGACTAGAGACAGTGTCAAACTGTGCTTACTACTAGAGAACAGTGCAAACTGTAGCACTTACTAGAGAACAGTGTAACTGCTCAACTTGACTAGAGAACAGTGTCAAACTGCTGCACTGTAGAGAACAGTGTCAAACTGTAGCTACTGACTAGAGAACAGTGTCAAACTGCTGCACTTGATAGGAACAGTGTCAACTGTGCTACTGACTAGGAAAGTGTCAAACTGAGCTACTTGACTAGAGAACAGTGTCAACTGCTGTACTGACTAGAGAACGTGTAAACTGCTGTTGACTAGAGAAATATATCTGCATACAAAATTACATCGCTGTCTGAATGTCTCCCAATGTTGTTGACATGAATATAAACTACCAGGGGACCTAAATTGATCCTTGAGGCACACCCAAGCACAAACGCTTAACGTCTGCTTAAACACGGGTTCGATCTGACAGCGAGTTTCAAACCACTCCAGAGCATGACAGTAATGCCAACACAATTCTAGTGTGTGCACCAAGAAAGGTGTGGTTCTCTGTGTCAAACACCTTTGAAAGTCTGTGAACAAAGATATCATGCAGCCCTTCAGGGCACAGTGAATATAATTCAAAACCTTCAAAGTTGATGTTACAGTGCTATGGCTGAACTGAACTCTTTTCCACATCAAGTAACTCAAGCGAGCAGTAAAATCAGATTTTAAAAAAACAGATGAAAACAACAGCTCACGGCACATTGCGGACTGTGAAGAGGCAACACACAACACACACACACTCTACACGACACACACACACACACACACACACACACACACACACACACACACACACACACAAACACACACACACACACACACACAC
The DNA here is from genome assembly GCF_002910315.2 of Salvelinus sp. IW2-2015. Lineage (NCBI taxonomy): Eukaryota > Metazoa > Chordata > Actinopteri > Salmoniformes > Salmonidae > Salvelinus > Salvelinus sp. IW2-2015. The sequence goes on along the minus strand of NC_036846.1, from coordinate 20,250,149 downwards.
ACACACACACTATAATGTTATGATATTGTGGTACTGGGGACTTTATATTGTAGATGTGTAATATTAGAGTAATAATGTAATAATGTCTTCTATGATGTATTGTGATATTTATGATGTAGGCTGTTTTTGTGTTTTGTTGTGAAGTAATTGTTTTAATCTTGTTTGGACCCCAGGAAGAGTAGCTTATGGGGATCCTAATAAATACTAAATACTCTCTCCGTAACCCCCCCCACCCCCTCTCTTTTTCTCTCTTTTTCTCTCTCTTATTCTCTCTCTCTCTCTCATTGTCTCTCTCTCTCTTTGTCTCGCTCTTGTCTCTCTCACTCTCTCTCTTTGTCTCTCTCTCTCTAGCTGTGGCCCCTAAGTTGCGGCCGATGCGGGGCCAGTCTCTAATGGAGGGGGAGAGGCTGTATCTGAAGTGTGAGGCGTCAGGGAACCCTAGCCCCTCCTTCCGATGGTATAAAGATGGCCGAGAGCTCCAGAGGGGAAAAGATGTCAAAATCAAGACCAATAAGTGAGTCTCAGAGACCGGCCAACCTCCAGTCACACATTCAAACACATAACAAAGACACTCCAAAATAGACACTATAGACACTGCTGTTTCTGTTTTGAACAAGCATTCATATTGACTCAAATGAATCACTCTCACTCCATTTCTCTCTCCTTCTCTCTTCCTCTCTCATTCTCTGAAGGAAAAACTCCAAGGTCCAGATCAACCGAGCGAGGCTGGAGGATTCTGGCAACTACACGTGTGTGGTTGAGAACATGCTGGGCCAGGAGAGCACTACGAGCAGCATCAGTGTGCAGAGCCGTGAGTCCACAGACACACCATCCTCTATCTACAGTATGACGTTCTTACTATTCTATAACGTTCACAATCTTTCCACCTTCTTCATTAACTACCACATACTTTTTTTCCTTGACAACCACCATGCTCTGTTTTCTTTGACAACCAGACATTCTCTTCCTCTCTTCTTTGGTAAAGACCAGACATTCTCTTTTCTCTTCCTTAGTATCCACAACATTCTTTCCCTTTCTTCCTTAGTAACCATTTATTACCCTTCTTCCATAGTGACCTCTACACTTTCCTTCTCTTTCTTAGTTACCGCTCCCCCTCTTCCTTGCTAACCCCTACTCTTACTCTCTCTCCTCCATAGTGACCACTACTCTGTCTCCAGGCTCGAGTCACGCCCGGCGCTGTAACGACACAGAGAAGTCGTACTGTGTGAACGGTGGAGACTGTTATTTCATACACGGTATAAACCAACTGTCNCACGCCCGGCGCTGTAACGACACAGAGAAGTCGTACTGTGTGAACGGTGGAGACTGTTATTTCATACACGGTATAAACCAACTGTCATGCAAGTAAGTGACTGGTCCTGTCCTCCTGCTGTGTCTGTCACTATGTGGCTTCAGCTGTGTGTTGTTCACCCTGTTAACCCAATCGCCAATCTCCTTCTCCAGACACGGAATGCCGAGTGTCATCACGTTCATTGTAAATTATCCTCTCAAGGATTAGTCTGGGTGCAACATTAAAGGCTTCCCTGTTGATTGTAAACTCATTCTTCTTCTCCCTTCACCACTGTTTCTCTTGCTCTCGACAAACATTCATCTTTCCTCTATCTCTGATCTGTCCGCTTCTCGACATCTAGGTGTCTTTCCCTCCATCTATTTCTCCTTCTTTCTCTTGCTCTCTCTCCCTCTCTTTCCCTATCCCTCTAATATATCTCCAGCTTGTTGCACGAATGGCTGCATGCTGTTTAACAATGTGTTAGCAAACAAAATGCAAAAGCATTCAAGAAAACAAGCAATACTAGAGATGAAAGACATGTACTTTTCCCAGGTGAACTAGGCCCCACAGACAGACAGCCTAAAATTGTTCCGTTTCATACTGTGACAGACAGCCTAACAAAATATCTGCAGGAAAACCTCTTGAGGTGTTTGGTCGCTTGGCTGGCTGGCTGGCTAGCTGGCTGATACCCTAACCTACACAGAACACTGTACTCTGTCACGCCGTAGGAGGTAGACGTGTATCCAGTCATGTCGCCAGTGAATTAGGGGTTGTAAATAGTGCTTCCTGATCCTGAGTTGTGTGTCTGAGTTGTGTGGAGAGGGACAGAGTTAGAGTTATGTTGTGACAGAGTAGAGAAACAAAGACAGAGTTAGAGTTATGTTGTGTTCTCTCTTAGCCTAGATGTCAGTCTGTTTAGACGGATCAGCTCTGTTCTGAATGAACCAAGCAGACTAGCGCAGGCTATGGTGTGGCACTGGCATTGTATGCTAGAGGTTAGCAGCCCTCAGACAAATCCCATTCCCTCTTTAGCATCAGAGAGAAATTAAGAAATGCCATTTTATTTCATTCAGATGAATGCAGGTTTAAAAAGAGAGATGTTTATCTCTCTGTGGAGACTGTTTCCCTTTTTATTTGTCTTGTTCTCAGGGCTGACAAAAAGAGGGGAAGAAAGAGAGAGGGGGGGGTGAGAGAGATGAGAGAGAGAGAGAGAGAGAGCGGAGAGAGAGAGAGGAGAGAGAGAGAGAGAGAGAGAGAGAGAGCAGAGAGAGAGAGAGAGAGAGAGAGAGAGATGAGAGAGCAGAGAGAGAGAGAGGAGAGAGAGAAGAGAGAGGAATGAGAGAGAGAGAGAGAGAGGGGAGAGAGAGAGAGAGAGAGAGCAGAGAAGAGAG
>NC_036846.1:20096277-20245162 GCF_002910315.2 Salvelinus sp. IW2-2015 | reverse complement strand
GTCTCATCTGACCAGATTACCTTCTTCCATATGTTTGGGGAGTCTCCCACATGCCTTTTGGCGAACACCAAACGTGTTTGCTTATTTTTTTCTTTAAGCAATGGCTTTTTTTCTGGCCACTCTTCCATAAAGCCCAGCTCTGTGGAGTATACGGCTTAAAGTGGTCCTATGGACAGATACTCCAATCTCCGCTGTGGAGCTTTGCAGCTCCTTCAGGGTTATCTTTGGTCTCTTTGTTGCCTCTGATTAATGCCCTCCTTGCCTGGTCCGACTTTTGGTGGGCGGCCCTCTTTTGGCAGGTTTGTTCTGGTGCCATATTCGTAAAAAAAAAWAATAATAATAATGGAGTTAATGGTGCTGCGTGGGATGTTCAAAGTTTCAGATATTTTTTTWATTTTTTATAACCCAACCCCAACCCAACCCAATCTGTACTTCTCCACAACTTTGGCCCTGACCTGTTTGGAGTGCTCCTTGGTCTTCATGGTACCACTTGCTTGGGYGTGCCCCTTGCTTAGTGGTGTTTCAGACTCTGGGGCCTTTCAGAACAGGTGTATATATACTGAGATCATGTGACAGATCATGTGACACTTAGATTGCACACAGGTGGACTTTATTTAACTAATTATGTGACTTCTGAAGGTAATTGGTTGCACCAGATCTTATTTAGGGGTTTAATATTTTTAAATTTTATGAAACAAGCAATTTTTTTCATTTCACTTCATCAATTTGGACTATTTTGTGCATGTCCATTACATGAAATCCAAATAAAAATCAATTTCAATTACAGGTTGAAATGCAACAAAATAGTAAAAATGCCAAGGGGATGAATACTTTTGCAAGGCACTGTATGTGCATGCCTTTGTGTCTATCCCTTTCCTGTTGTCATTCCTCTCACCTTCCTCTGTTGTCCATCGTGCTGGTCCTTGTAGACCCCTCATTAATGGACAGAGGTGCATGCAGAGAAACAGACAGCAGAGTTAACATATAGGTTTCTATGCATGGCCTCCTGATCATATGCACAGCAGAGATTTGATGATGATACAGTGAATGTAATATACAGGGTTCACCTGATATGCAGCTTGGATGGCTTGATGCAATTCTTGATACGAAGACCGGTAGTTATCTGTGATGTTCTGACTAGATGTTAGTGAAGTAGCCAGTAGTTTTGCTGCAAATGGGCAACTGATAACCCATTGTCATAATGTTTCATCCAGAGAGCTCATCCTAAGCCAGTTCTTATATTCAAATCATTAAAATGCTTGGTTTGTTTGCCCCATCAATGTCCTGTTTACCATGTTCAGGTAACTACAGTACTGGTCAAAAGTTTGGACACACATACTCATTCAAGGGTTTTTATTTGTTTTTACTATTTTCTACATTGTAGAAAAGTAGTGAAGACATGAAACTATTAAATAACACACATGGAATCATGCAGTAACCAAAAAAGTGTTAAACAAATCAAAATATATTTTATATTTCAGGTTCTTCAAAGTTGCCACCCTTTGCCATGATGACAGATTGCACACTCTTGGCATTCTCTCAACCAACTTCATGAGTTAGTCACCTGGAATGAATTTCAATTAACAGGTGTGCCTTGTTAAAAATTAATTTGTGGAATTTCTTTCCTTCTTGATGCGTTTTAGCCAATCAGTTGTGTTGTGACAAGGTAGGGGTGGTATACAGAAGATAGCRCTATTTGGTAAAAGACCAAGTCCATATTATGGCAAGAACAGCTCAAATAATCAAAGAGAAACGACAGTCCATCATTACTTTAAGACATGAAGGTCAGTCAATCCGTAAAATTTCAGTCGCAAAAAAGATCAAGCGCTATGATGAAACTGTCTCTCATGAGGACTGTCACAGGAAAGGAAGACCCAGAGTTACCTCTGCTGCAGAGGATAAGTTCATTAGAGTTAGCAGACTCAAAAACTGCAGGCCAAATAAATGCTTCACAGAGTTCAAGTAACAGACATATCTCAACATCAACTGTTCAAAGGAGACTGTGTGAATCAGGCCTCCATGGTTGAATTGCTGCCAAGAAACCACTACTAAAGGACACCATTAAGAAGAAAAGACTTGCTTGGGCCAAGAAACATGAGCAATGGACATTAGACCGGTGGAAATCTGTCCTTTGGTCTGATGAGTCCAAATTTGAGATTTTTGGTTCCAACCGCCATGTCTTTGTGAGACGCAGAGTAGGTGAACGGATGATCTCCGCGTGTGTGGTTCCCACCGTGAAGCATGGTCGAGGAGGTGTGATGGTGTGGGGGTGCTTTGCTGGTGACACTGTCTGTGATTTATTTTGAATTCAAGGCACACTTAACCAGCATGGCTACCACAGCATTCTGCAGCGATACGCCATCCCATTTGGTTTGCGCTTAGTGTGACTATCATTTGTTTTTCAACAGGACAATGACTCAACACACCACCAGGCTGTGTAAGGGCTATTTTACCAAGAAGGAAAGTGCTGCATCAGATGACTTGGCCTCCACAATCACCCAACCTCAACCCAATTGAGATGGTTTGGGATGAGTTGGACCGCAGAGGGAAGGAAAAGCAGCCAAAAAGTGCTCAGCATATGTTGGAACTGCTTCAGACTGTTGGAAAGCATTCCAGGTGAAGCTGGTTGAGAGAATCCCAAGAGTGTACAAAGCTGCCATCAAGGCAAAGGGTGGCTACTTTGAAGAATCTAAAATCTAAAATATATTTGGATTTGTTTAACACTTTTTTGGTTACTACATGATTCCATATGTGTTATTTCATAGTTTTGATGTCTTCACTATTATTCTACAATGTAGAAAATAGTAAAAATAAAGAAAAACCCTTGAATGAGTAGCAAACGTTTGACTGGTACTGTATGTGAGTGTTTCTTTGCCACTAGTAGGCCACATAGATGAGTAGAGCACTTTGAACAGGTTTGTCATTGTTGGTTTAAGCCTAGAGAACAGCTAATGGGGACTTGGAGCACAATATGAATATACGGTTAATTGCCAAAATAAAGGAAACACCAACATAAAGTGTCTTAATAGGGAGTTGGGCCCCCACAAGCCAGAATAGTTTCAATGTACCTTGGCATATATTCTACAAGTGTCTTTTGTTGATGGTGGTGAAAAATGCTGTCTCAGGTGCCGCTCCAGAATTTCCCAAAAGTGTTCAATTGGGTTGAGATCTGGTGACTGAGACGGACATGGCATATGGTTTACATRATTTTCATGCTCATCAACCCATTCAGTGACCACTCCTGTCCTGTGGATGGGGGATAGTAATCCTATGGGGGCATAGCCATGGTAGCCAAAAATATTTTTTTTATACATGACCCTAAGCATGATGGGATGTTAATTGCTTTATTAACTCAGGAACCACAGCTGTGAGGAAGCACCTGCTTTCAATATACTTTGTATCCCTCATTTACTCAACTGTTTCCATTATTTTGGCAGTTACCTGTACATACAGTATTGTATATATCTATATATGCATGTATAAATATGGTTAAAAAAACGTCTTTAAGGTATCATTGATGGCACGATTCACATCATACCAAGTTAAGAAACACACATATTTCTCTAGTGCTATTGCTCACGCTGTGCTGAGATAGAAAACACCTTTGTCATATTTGATCATAATCATTTCAGATGAAAGGTGTCAGAGCGATAAAGTGATATAACACAAGAAACAATAGGACACAATTACAACTTGTCCTTAATCTGTCGACCTACAAAGCTGTTCCCATTTCTGTGCCAACCAACATCTACAATACTGTGTTTTTACGTTGGAAAGTAACACACTGCTTTTTCTCTTTATTTTTTCTTTGATTTTATCAACACAAAAAAAAAAATGTTTACCCCAGAAATGAGGTCTAGTAAATATGGCAGTAAGTGAAGTGGCTGTCTCTGTCTCTGTCTCTGTCTCTGTCTCTGTCTCTGTCTCTGTCTCTGTCTCTGTCTCTGTCTCTGTCTCTGTCTCTGTCTCTGTCTCTGTCNCTCTGTCTCTGTCTCTGTCTCTGTCTCTGTCTCTGTCTCTGTCTCTGTCTCTGTCTCTGTCTCTGTCTCTGTCTCTGTCTCTGTCTCTGTCTCTGCATGTCTCCTGCCTGCTTCCCTCTCTCTTTTATTAGTTATGCTTCTTTCTTTCCTTTTCTTTCGTTTCTGGGGTCACAGAGCCGCGGCTGTCCGCGTTGTCTGTCTGTTACTGGACGTGGCACCTGCTAATCACGATTATTATGTCACCAAAAGAATCCATACTAACCTCATGGTTTAGTATCTACTATCTATATATCTATGTTCCAATGTAGACYATCACTKTCTGAAACTTMTTCTCTTTCCTTTTCATTGTGTCCAACTTTCTGCGTTGGCAGAGCATCTTGGAATTGAATTTATGGGTATGGAACAATTATTCATTTGAATGTATATTATTAATTTTAAGAGTTGCCAAGATCCTCTCACACTCACACATTACTACTACCATCTTTCTAGAACCAATAGCTCTTCTCTGATCTGTCGATCTGTCACTCGCCCGCTAACCTACCTGGTCCAAAGACACTTGTCCCTCTGCAAGCATGCTAGCCCTCTCTCTCAGTTATAGAAAACCTAGAAACTATGCTTTGTAGTACACTCCAATATATTACTGTAGAGAGGGAGACAGCAAAGCCACAGACATGTTGATGATCGAGAGGAACATATAAGTAGAAGATATTACAATGCAGGCACAATATATTTACCTAAGTGAGGCTAAATTAATTTTAAAATGTGTACTTTTGAGTCAGAGAGACAAACTTGACAGAAATTCGCTGATGGTTATCAGTAACACCACACCTGAGAAAATAGCCAGTGTCTCATAAGACAGCCAGCTGTGGTAGGTCTACCATGACCCAGTTGATTGGCATTGAATCCGAGGCTCCTGTAAGTGATAGTGACCTAGCTCCTTCAGTAGCAGCCAACCACCAATCCCTTCCCCTATCAGTCCCCTCTTCTGTGACACACATACAATGCCAGGCTAAGGCTCTCTATACAGCACCCCTTCCCCGACCTTTAGCACTAAAACCCCCATCATCACCCCATTTTAGACACCCNCACACACACACACACACACACACACACCTTCCCAGACCCTCTTCCTCCACTATCTGGCTGTCGCCACCTTTCATCTTCCTTTGTCCACTCTTTCTTTCTTTCGTTCCCCCTCTCCCCATGTTCTGTTTGTTTTCCTCTGTCATTGTGACTTATCTGCTGACAATGTTCCACCACAACGAGCCTTCTACTCATTGGTCATTTAAATGCCATCAGAACACCTGACAGGGAGGTATTCATAAAGCTTCACCATGACAACAGAGATTCACACTAGCTACACTTTTTAACTGACAAAAAAAGATCAGAAAACCACATTTAACCTTGCAAAATAATGATAACTCTCATGCAAAAGCTACAGTATATTCCTTTGTTAACATATAGGGATTGTGAGTTATCTGTGTTTTATATTCGTGCATTCTCTGGTCAATTTAAAGATGTTTATTTAGTTGGCGGTGAGTTTTATGAATATCCCCAAACCATTGTGGTGTTTTTGCTCTAAAATGCTTTTTTTCTTATGATTATCATCTGATTCCATCATACAGGCATGTGTCCTTAGACCTCTTTGACATACATTCCATAGACATTGTGGTACATTTGTGCACGTAGGGAAAGCAGAGGGGGAATCCAGACCAACCACACATTGTAACATATAGGTCTATGTAGGATGAGGCCTAGTTTCTGAGAGATTGTTTGAACTTGACATACAGTAAGCCTACAGAAGCAAGCATTGGCAGTAAAAAAAAAAAGAGTCTACTATTGTTAAACTGTTGAACTGTTACACACTTGTACATGTATGAAACAGGACAAATATAAGCACCCCCTAACTGAAACAGTCTATGTTGTGGCTAAGCCACTGTTAGCCTACAGGGTTGGTACCATCATGGTTAGTTTTTGTTTTGTCTAAGGTTAGCACTACTAAGCTGGAGGAGAAAGACGATTGGTTACTTTCAGGGAGGTTAGAGGTCAGAGGTCAGTGATGTCAGAGTATGGAGGGAAAGAGGAAGTGCTGAGTTAGCTTTTGTTTGATTATTTCCATAGAGTAGCGCTCACACGTGTGTGTGTGTGTGTGTGTGTGTGTGTGTGTGTGTGTGTGTGTGTGTGTGTGTGTGTGTGTGTGTGTGTGTGTGTGTGTGTGTGTGTGTGTGTGTGTGTGTGTGTGTGTGTGTGTGTGTCCGTGTGGTTTGTTCACAGAGGCAGAGGAGCTGTACCAGCGGCGGGTGTTGACCATCACAGGCATCTGTGTGGCACTGTTGGTAGTGGGCATGGTCTGTGTGGTGGCATACTGCAAAACCAAGTACGTACTGGTATTGTAAAGAGCCCACCCAGCCGGGCATAACTGGTTGAAATGATTTCAACCAGTTCCTCACAGAGCCCAGGAGGCATTCACTGACTACCAGTGATCACAGCTATAATGTTACAGTCGGAAATTCAGCTTTCAAACTTCTTAGATGAGCTTTACTAACTAATTATATATWTTTTTTTTAACATGTTAATGTTTGAAGCTGGATATTTCAATGACAGACAGAACAGAATTTGTAAAATACTGCATTCCTGTCAAACTGTAGTTTCTATTTATCTAAATTTTCTGATCAACCTTTTCTGTTCTTATCTACTATCTTTCTCAATGTCTTCTAGAACAATAACACATTACACTTTTTCTTGCGTATGTCCTACAGGAAACAGAGGAAGAAGATACATGGCCACCTGAACCAGAACGTCAACCAGAACCAGTGTGTGGAGCAGCCCAACCGCATGCTGGCTAACGGTCCCAACCACCCCGGGCCAGGGCCTGAAGAGATCCCCATGGTGGACGTGAGTCACTACGGCCCCGCACACACTCAGGTTGTACAACTGATGTACAACACATTTGGCACAATGGTWGTGATACAATGGTTATTTCTGTTATACTACAGAGAGTTTGTCTGCACATAAACATTTGCGGTGTCTCGACAACCGCTGTGTAAACACTTTTMTCAAATGCATTGTACACCAGTTGTACAAACTGAGTGTGTACAGGGCCTACCAGATACCTCAGGCTCAGAAACAGATTTGTTTTGATTGTAACGGGTGTTATAACACGTTCTTATTCCAGTTTGGCCGGAAGCCTGCCGACACAGCATACGTCTAGAGCCAGGACTGTCTGCAAGCTGTGGGAGAGAGAGACAGATTGCCATATCGCCCATGCCTATACAGCTCCCACAATGCATATCTCTCTCTTCCTTTCACAGTACATCTCAAAGAACGCTCCTACCACAGAGTGTAGTATAATACAGCATGGACCAGAAGAAGCTGTAAACTACGCAGGAAGCCGAATGTCCACCAGATCCCACCACTCATCTACAGTCTCCCACAACTCCAGGTGCTGTAGTGGTATACACACACATAGACACACACACATAGACACACACACATAGACACACACACACACACACAAGCACACACACACATAGACACACACACACAAGCACACACACATAGACACACACACACAAGCACACACACACATAGACACACACACACATAGACACACACACAAGCACACACACGTCAGGGCATTTCTGCGGCTCAGAAATTTCACAAAGCCCTCTCGTTACTTACTTCCATCTCTGTTTCTCTCTCTCCCCTCTCCCCATAGACATGAGGAGCGGACGTGGAGTATAGAGAGGACAGACAGTATGAACTCAGACTGCCAGTCGGGGGCGCTCTCCTCGTCAGTGGGCACCAGTAAATGCAGCAGCCCYACCTGCATGGAGGCACGGGCACGGAGGGCCGCCTACTGGGGCTGTTCTGAGGGAGCCAGCCTGCAGTATGGAGACTCCTACGACTCTCTGAGAGACTCACCTCACAGTGACAGGTGGGATGACTAGTATGAATGTTCGCTCACGTAAAAACCACAGAACGACTTCTTGTCTACTGTCTCAGTTTTGGGCCTCTGAACTAGATTTAATACAGTTTTGTGTGTGTGTGTCTCTGTTTCCCCCCTCCCCTCCCCACAGGTACGTGTCAGCGTTGACCACACCAGCCCGTCTGTCGCCCGTCCAGTTCCACTACCCCCCACTGCCCCCCCAAGTGCCCACCTTCCAAATCACATCCCCCAACACAGGCCACGCCCTCACCCTGCTGCCCGCTGCCGCAGCCTACCAGCGGGATGACGACCAGCCTCTGCTGAGATGCCCACAGGTGACCATGACCCTGCCACTACACTCACTAGCGAATACACACATGGCAGAAAGCAGGCCATTTTACAACTGGGACTCATGAGTCATTTTTTCCACTTCCTTGTTGTTGTAGATAGTGTATGATGTTGTTAGTTGTAGACTAGAGTAGATAGTGTATCAAATCAAATCAAATCAAATTTTATTAGTCACATACACATGGTTAGCAGATGTTAATGCGAGTGTAGCGAAATGCTTGTGCTTCTAGTTCCGACAATGCAGTAATAACCAACAGTAATCTAACCTAACAATTCCACAACTACTACCTTACACACACACACAAGTGTAAAGGGATAAAGAATACTGTACAATACAACGGATATATGAATGAGTGGTGGTACAGAACGGCATGGCAGATGCAGTAGATGGTATAGAGTACGGTATATACATATGAGATGAGTACTGTAGGGTATGTAAACATAAAGTGGCATAGTTTAAAGTGGCTAGTGGTACATGTATTACATAAAGATGGCAAGATGCAGTAGATGATTAGAGTACAGTATAATACATATGAGATGGGTAATGTAGGGTATGTAAACATTGTATTAAGTGGCATTGTTTAAAGTGGCTAGTGGTACATTTTTACATAATTTCCATAAATTCCCATTTTTAAAGTGGCTGGAGTTGAGTCAGTATGTTGGCGCGGCCGCTAAATGTTAGTGGTGGCTGTTTAACAGTCTGATGGCCTTGAGATAGAAGCTTTTTTCAGTCTCTCGGTCCCTGCTTTGATGCACCTGTACTGACCTGCCTTCTGGATGATAGCGGGGTGAACAGGCAGTGGCTTGGGTGGTTGTTGTCCTTGATGATCTTTATGGCCTTCCTGTGACATCGGGTGGTGTAGGTGTCCTGGAGGGCAGGTAGTTTGCCCCTGGTGATGCGTTCTGCAGACCTCACTACCCTCTGGAGAGCCTTACGGTTGTGGGCGGAGCAGTTGCCGTACCAGGCGGTGATACAGCCCGACAGGATGCTCTCGATTGTGTATCTGTAGAAGTTTGTGAGTGCTTTTGGTGACAAGCCGAATTTCTTCAGCCTCCTGAGGTTGAAGAGGCGCTGCTGCGCCTTCTCACAACGCTGTCTGTGTGGGTGGACCAATTCAGTTTGTCCGTGATGTGTACACCGAGGACTTAAAACTTTCCACCTTCTCCACTACTGACCCGTCGATGTGGATGGGGGGTGCTCCCTCTGCTGTTTCCTGAAGTCCACAATCTCTCCTTTGTTTTGTTGACGTTGAGTGTGAGGTTATTTTCCTGACACCACACTCCGAGGGCCCTCACCTCCTCCCTGTAGGCCGTCTGTCGTTGTTGGTAATCAAGCCTACCACTGTAGTGTCATCCGCAAACTTGAATGATTGAGTGGAGGCGTGCATGGCCACGCAGTCGTGGGTGAACAGGAGGTACAGGAGAGGCTCAGAACGCACCCTTGTGGGGCCCCAGTGTTGAGGATCAGCGGGGTGGAGATGTTGTTACCTACCCTCACCACCTGGGGCGGCCCGTCAGGAAGTCCAGGACCCAGTTGCACAGGGCGGGGTCGAGACCAGGGTCTCGAGCTTGATGACGAGTTTGGAGGGTACTATGGTGTTAAATGCTGAGCTGTAATCGATGAACAGCATTCTCACATGGGTATTCCTCTGTCCAGATGGGTTAGGGCAGTGTGCAGTTGGTGCGATTGCGTCGTCTGTGGACCTATTGGGTCGGTAAGCAAATTGGGTGGTCTAGGGTGTCGGTAGGGTGGAGGTGATTGGTCCTTGACTAGTCTCTCAAAGCACTTCATGATGACGGAAGTGAGTGCTACGGGGCGGTAGTCGTTTGCTCAGTTACCTTAGCTTTCTTGGGAACAGGAACAATGGTGGCCCTCTTGAAGCATTTGGGAACAGCAGACTGGATAAGGATTGATTGAATATGTGTAAACACACCAGCCAGCTGGTCTGCGCATGCCTGAGGACGCGGCTGGGAATGCCGTCTGGGCCTGCAGCCTTGCGAGGGTTAACACGTTTAAATGTTTTACTCACCTCGGCTGCAGTGAAGGAGAGCCCGCAGTTTGGTAGGGGCCGGTTCAGTGGCACTGTATTGTCCTCAAAGCGGGCAAAAAAGTTGTTTAGCCTGTCTGGGAGCAAGACATCCTGGTCCGCGACGGGGCTGGTTTTTTTTTGTAATCCGTGATTGACTGTAGACCTGCCACATACCTCTTGTGTCTGAGCTGTTGAATTGCGACTCGATTTGTCTCTGTACTGAGACTTAGCCTGTTTGATTGCCTTGCGGAGAGAATAGCTACAACTGTTGTATTCGGTCATGCTTCCGGTCACCTTGCCCTGGAGCAGTGGTTCGCGCTTTCAGTTTCACGCGAATGCTGCCGTCAATCCACGGTTTCTGGTTTGGAATGTTTTATCGTTGCTGTGGGTACGACATCGTCAATGCACTTCCTATGAACTCGCTCACCGAATCAGCATATTCGTCAATATTGTTGTTGAACGCGATGCGGAACATATTCCAATCCGCAGTGATCGAAAGGTCTTGAAGCGTGGAGCGTGTATGATGTTTTTAGTTGTAGACAGAGTGGTGGTGTATGTTGTTAGTTGTAGACTAGAGTAGAGTGTATGATGTTGTTAGTTGTAGACTGAGTAAGTGTATGATGTTGTTAGTTGTAGACTAGAACTAGGTGGTGTATGATGTTGTAGACTAGAGTAGATAGTGTATGATGTTGTTAGTTGTAGACTAGAGTAGATAGTGTATGATGTTAGTTGTAGACTAGAGTAGATAGTGTATGATGTTAGTTGTAGACTAGAGTAGGTGGTGAATGATGTTGTTAGTTGTAGACTAGAGTAGGTAGTGTATGATGTTAGTTGTAGACTAGAGTAGGTAGTGTATGATGTTTAGTTGTAGACTAGAGTAGATAGTGTATGATGTTGTTAGTTGTAGACTAGAGTAGTAGTGTATGATGTTAGTTGAAGACTGAGTAGTAGTGTATGATGTTAGTGTAGACTAGAGTAGTAGTGTTGATGTTAGTTGTAGACTAGAGTAGATAGTGTAGATGTTGATAAGACTAGAGTAAGATGGTGTATGATGTTGTTAGTTGTAGACTAGAGTAGATAGTGTATGATGTTAGTTGAAGACTAGAGTAGATAGTGTATGATGTTGTTAGTTGTTAGTTGTAGAGATAGTGTATGATGTTGTTAGACTATAGTAGGTAGTGTATGATGTTGTTAGTATGTAGACTAGAGTAGATAGTGTATGATGTTGTTAGTTGTTAGTTGTAGATAGTGTATGATGTTGTTAGTTGTAGACTAGAGTAGATAGTGTATGAGTTGTTAGTTGTTAGTTTAGAAGTGATATTATGTTGTAGACTAGAGTAGGTAGTGTATGATGTTGTTAGTTGTAGACTAGAGTAGGTAGTGTATGATGTTGTTAGTTGGTAGTTGTAGATAGTGTATGAGTTGTGACTAGAGTGGTAGTGTATGATGTTGTTAGTTGTAGACTAGAGTAGGTAGTGTATGATGTTGTTAGTTGTAGACTAGAGAGGTAGTGTAATGATGTTAGTTGTAGACTAGAGTAGGTAGTGTATGATGTTGTTAGTTGTAGACTAGAGTAGGTAGTGTATGATGTTGTAAGACTAGAGTAGATAGTGTATGATGTTGTTAGTTGTAGACTAGAGTAGGTAGTGTATGATGTTGTTAGTTGAGACTATATAGATAGTGTATGATATGTAGACAGAGTAGGTGTGTATGATGTTGTTAGTTGTAGACTAGAGTAGTAGTGTATGATGTTGTAGACTAGAGTGATAGTGTATGATGTTGTTAGTTGTAGACTAGAGTAGGTAGTGTTGATGTTGTTAGTTGTAGACTATAGTAGAATGTGTATGATATTGTAGACTAGAGATAGATGTGTATGATGTTTTAGTTGTAGACTAGAGTAGGTGGTGTATGATGTTAGTTGAAGACTAGAGTAGATAGTGTATGATGTTGTAGTTTGTAGACTAGAGTAGATAGTGTATGATGTTGTTAGACTAGAGTAGGTATGTATGATGTTGTTAGTTGTAGACTAGAGTAGGTAGTGTATGATGTTGTTAGTTGTGACTAGAGTAGGTGGGTATGATGTTGTTGATGAGACTAGAGTAGATAGTGTATGATGTTAGTTGTGAGACTAGAGTAGGTAGTGTATGATGTGTTAGTTGTAGACTAGAGTAGATAGTGTATGAGTTGTTAGTTGTAGACTAGAGTAGATAGTGTATATGTTAGTTGTATGAGACTAGAGTAGTAGTGTATGATGTTGTTAGTTGTAGACTAGAGTAGGTGAGTGTATGATGTTGTAGACTAGAGTAGGTTAGTGTATGATGTTGTTAGTTGTAGACTAGAGTAGGTGAGTTGTATGATGTTAGTTGAAGACTAGAGTAGATAGTGTATGATGTTAGTTGTAGACTAGAGTAGTATAGTGTATGATGTATGTTAGTTGTAGCTAAGTAGAAGTGTATGATGTTGTTAGTTGTAGCTAGAGTAGTGGTGTATGATGTTGTTAGTTGTAGACTAGAGTAGATAGTGTATGTTGTTGTAAGACTAGAGAGGTAGTATGTATGATGTTGTTGTAGACTAGAGTAGGTAGTGTTATGATGTTAGTTAGTTGTAGACTAGAGTAGATATGTATGATGTTGTTAGTTGTAGACTAGAGTAGATAGTGTATGATGTTAGTTGTAGACTAGAAGTAGATAGTGTATGATAGTTATGTTGAAGACTAGAGTAGATAGTGTATGATGTTTAGTTGAAGACTAGAGTAGATAGTGTATGATGTTGTTAGTTGTAGACTAGAGTAGATAGTGTATGATGTTAGTTGTAGACTAGAGTAGAATAGTGTATGATGTTAGTTGTAGACTAGAGTAGATAGTGTATGATGTAGTTGTAGATAGAGAGTAGTGTATGATGTTAGTTGAGAGACTAGAGTAGATAGTGTATGATGTTAGTTGTAGACTAGAGTAGATAGTGTATTGTATAGTTGTAGACTAGAGTAGATAGTGTATGATGTTGTTATTGTAGACTAGAGTAGATAGTGTATGATGTTGTTAGTTGTAGACTAGAGTAGATAGTGTATGATGTTAGTTGAAGACTAGAGTAGATATGTAGTGATTAGTTGTAGATAGAGTAGATAGTGTATGATGTTAGTTGTAGACTAGAGTAGATAGTGTATGATGTTTGTAGTTGTAGAGAGTAGATAGTGTATGATGTTATGTTGAAGACTGAGTAGATAGTGTATGATGTTAGTTGTAGACTAGAGTAGATAGTGTATGATGTTGTAGACTAGAGTGATAGTGTATGATGTTAGTTGAGACTAGAGTAGATAGTGTATGATGTTAGTTGTAGACTAGATAGATAGTGTAAGATGTTGTTAGACTAGAGTAGATAGTGTATGATGTTTTAGTTGTAGACTAGAGTAGATAGTGTATGATGTTAGTTGAAGACTAGAGTAGTGTGTATGATGTTAGTTTAGACTAGAGTAATAGTGTATGATGTTGTAGACTAGAGTAGATAGTGTATGATGTTGTAGACTATAGTAGATAGTGTATGATGTTGTTAGTTGTAGACTAGAGTAGATAGTGTATGATGTTGTAGACTAGAGTAGGTGGTGTATGATGTTGTTAGTTGTAGACTAGAGTAGGTGGTGTATGATGTTGTTAGTTGTAGACTAGAGTAGGTGGTGTATGATGTTGTTAGTGGTAGACTAGAGTAGGTGGTGTATGATGTTAGTTGTAGACTAGATTAGGTGGTATGATGTTGTTAGTTGTAGACTAGAGTAGGTGGTGTATGATGTTAGTTGTAGACTAGAGTAGGTGGTGTATGATGTTAGTTGTAGACTAGAGTAGGTGGTGTATGATGTTGTTAGTGGTAGACTAGAGTAGGTGGTGTATGATGTTGTTAGTTGTASACTAGAGTAGGTGGTGTATGATGTTAATTGTAGACTAGAGTAGGTGGTGTATGATGTTAGTTGTAGACTAGAGTAGGTGGTGTATGATGTTAGTTGTAGACTAGAGTAGGTAGTGTATGATGTTGTTAGTTGTAGACGAGAGTATCTCGTGTGTGACCTACTCTGCTTCTGTCCCTGCAGGATGGACGGTTGTACCGGCAGCCCCGTCGCCCGCGCCAACCCTACCTGACAGAGAGCACGGGCAGCCTTCCATCTAGCCCCTATCATCTCCCTGACGACGAGGCCTACGAGACCACGCAGGAGTACGCCTCCTCCCGTGAACCAATCAGGAGCCGCCGGCGCCCGCGTCGGAACCGCCTCAATGGACATGTCTCCCAGCGTACAATGGGCCTACGGGACAACAGCTCTCAGAGCTTCAGCCAATCAGAGGAGGAGGAGGAGGAGGAAGAGGAGGGGCAAGGAGAGAGCACTCCTTTCCTCAGTATGCAGAACATGAACATGGAGCCGTGCGAACGTGGGTACCGATCATCTARCGCCCCTGCCCCGACCGCCAACATACGGACTCACCGGGCGCAGGGGCGGCCAAGCACCCGCAGCAACGGACACAGTAAAAGCTCCCAGTCGCGCTCCTCCAAAAATGACAACGCACCCCTTTAAGACCCGCCGCCTTGACCACTGACCTCTAACCCCTGACCCCGACCCCCCTGACCCACCTAAAAACAACAGTGGAGTAGAGACCTGCACCTAGGAGAAATATTTTTATTTTGTATAAGAGACAGATATTCTAAATAAATGAAATATTTATTTTCATTTCAGCAAAAATTGTCTACTAGCTAACAGCAAAGACTTTTTTTATAGGGAAAATATTTATATGTAAAGTTTTTGATTTACAGCGTTATGAGAGAAAAAATGATTACGTGCCAATTTTTTCACGAGTTAGATAATAGAATAATATTGTGGTGCCTTTTGCTGTGTGCTGAAGCCAGAGGTCCAGTTGAGTTTTTGTAGCCTTTCTAATACAGACTCCTCATTTTATAGACCTCTTTACTTTGACTTCCTCTGATTTAGGATCTCCCTGTTTGAACTGTGATATGATTCTGTCATCATGCAATATGAATCACCCCTGTGTAACGGTGTATGTTTACATGAGTATGATCCACACGCAGTTGTTTTTTCACGGGGGACATTTATCACAGACGCAACTGGCTGTGGTGTCCTGTCCTGGTACAGGAAGTGAGGCGCTAGTTGTTGATGAGTCGCTCCAACAAACTCACATCAGTCATTCATGTCATCATCCGTCCGCCTGTCATCGTATGTGTATTGTTTCAGAGGAATGCAGGTGATCCAAGGTACCTGCACAGGTGTTCAGGGTTTCTAAATGGGAATGAGTGTAGGGGACGGTTGTGGTGTGTGTGTGTGTGTGCGTGTGCGTGTGCGTGTGCATGCATGTGTGTACGCACTCCATGATGAGTTGTAGTCTGGTCACAGCAAGGGAGACATGAG
Organism: Salvelinus sp. IW2-2015; assembly: GCF_002910315.2. Lineage (NCBI taxonomy): Eukaryota > Metazoa > Chordata > Actinopteri > Salmoniformes > Salmonidae > Salvelinus > Salvelinus sp. IW2-2015. The sequence continues at coordinate 20,229,475 of NC_036846.1, read as the reverse complement.
TGTCCATTCAGCTATAAGGGTGTAGTCACTGTTAAACTGACATACTCAACCGGCCAATTGTCATGCTGCCAGAAGCTCCATTGCACTGTAAAACCTCCATCCATGAGCATTCATTGGCCAGGGAGCTGCCAATCCTACCAATCCAGTCAATCCAGCCTGATTCTGGCCTACATGGACTGCCCTCCCCCATTCCTATGCCAGCAGCTTAACTAAAGCCGCACTGTGTCTCAGGACTTTCACATCCCATCAAGAAAAAGACTCCATTTCCCAAGAGCCACCATGGTCCATAGGCCAGATCCATTATGTCCCTCTTCCTTGTCTGTTTTCATCTGTGATATAGTATGGAGCTATGGAAACTCTTGAAACTTGAAAAAAAAGTGGGTTTTAAAAATGCCAAAATACGCTGATATGGAGTTCATGTTGAGGCTCTTGGATGATTGTTCTATGACAGTGTAATGACACAGGTTTGTTCTGTGATGATGATGATGATGACGGCATTGGCTCGTAGTGATGATGGCACTGGTTTGATTTGTGCTGTGACAAGTGACACAGGTTCATTTTAAAGTCTCTCCTATGTTGACTGACTCACTGCAGTGTGTTTGAGTCTGTTCAGTTTGTCTTTTTTTAATCATAGCCAACACACAGTATGGTATTATCGATTATTGCATTATTTTTTGCATTCCTATACCTTTATTATTAACACAAGTATAACTTGCTTGGTCATATTGACTGAATGATCTGATATGTGTCTGTCTCTGTCCGACCCCGCCCTCTTGACAATGACATCATAGAGTATGACATAACCTATTATCATGGGATATGTTAGATTTACACATTACAACAGCTTGTCCACTCCGCTATGGGTTACAGGCATTCCTCAGAAAGGGTCCACCTCAGAAATACTATGAGATTAAATGGACAGAGAGCATCCCGCTCCTCTACCTAAAAGAAAAAGAGAGTCCCCATGAGTTGGTTTTAAATGAAACATTTTATTTGCCCCTTTACCAGTAGAGTCTCACAGGAGATGCATGTATCACAAAAAAACGTTATAATAAGTACCATATAAAAAATGACAACCAACTCCTTTGATGAAATCAGAGGATTATTGTGGAATATCATTTAGAGATATACATGTTATTTTCATGGCCCAAAGTTCTGGCTAGTTTGTCTTAGTAACACTGTATTCAATCTGAGATTTGCAATGTGGTATACTGCCAGTGACGGTAGTGTGCTTCTAGTGGTAGTTCAAATGTAAAATCCCCCTTACCTCCTTCCCTTGCAACCAATCCTTCCTACCTTCCACATTTACTCTCTCTTTCTCTCTCACACACACACACAACACACACACACACACACACACACACACCACACACACACACACACACACACACACACACACACACACACACACACACACACACACACACACACACACAACACACACACACACACACCACACACACACACACACCAACACACACACTTAAACACAACACACACCCTTTCAACACGACACATACACACACACGTTTGTGTTTTTACAGCAGTTGTCCTCATCTCCTTTACGCCCCATCTCCCTTTCTTCTCCCCCCGCCCCCCTGCATGTCCTAGTGGTCCAGGTAGTTGGGTGCATGGGAAAAGAAGCAAGCAAATCGTTTTCCACTCAGTGAAAAGTGTCTTCATTTTAACATTCAGCAATAAATCCCCTTTTCTCATGTCTCCATTCTTGGAATATGCTAGAAGTTTTTTGCAAGTTTTATCAAAACATACTTGTAAAAAAGAAAAAGAAAAATCCAAACCACCTCTTCATATGAAAATAAATCTTTATTCCTACCATTTTGAAAGTGTTGTCATTCTCTGTCACAAAGAAGAGGCCTCCTCCTTCATGTCCCTCAAGGTGTAGGGGGGATTCTCAATCTTACGTCAGAAGCTATTTTTACCTGCCAATTGATGATTGTCTATCAAACTGATAATAATCATTCTGCTTTATGCTGATCCCATTCATCTGTGTGACAGGTAAGGGTAAATCCAGCAAAATAGACTTTGAAAACTTCTAGCCACTAGGTGGCAATATTTTCATGTCTTATCTCTTCCTTTTTAGATTCATATTTTCTACCCCAGCAAAGTATATTGCATCCTCACACGTAACCAGTTTCCCTTTTATAGATCAAACAGGTTTTTCCCACAAAATTATTTCCTGCCTTAGTGTGGTTATTCTCTGATTACGGATAGTTATGCTTTTTATTGCCTGGAATATTGCTGGCATGATTCATCTGATCTACATTCCACTAGGCTGAACTCCATTACTTACATGGTCATCTTTATTTGATGCAGTGGTGAAAAAAGTACCCAATTGTCATACTTAAGTAAAAGTAAAGATACCTTAATAATAGAAAAAGACCCAAGTAAAAGTCACCCAGTAAAATACTTGTTGAGTAAAAGTCTAAAAGTATTTGGTTTTAAATATACTTAAGTATCAAAAGTATATGCAATTGCTAAAATATACTTAAGAATCAAAAGTAAAAGTAAAAGTATAAATAATTTCAAATTCCTTATATTAAGCAAACCAGATGGCACAGTTTTATTTATTTTTATTTATGGATTGCCACAGGCACACTCCAACACTCAGACATAATTTACAAACTAAGCATTTGTGTTTAGTGAGTCTGCCAGATCAGAGGGAGTAYGGATGACCAGGGATGTTCTCTTGATAAGAGCGTGAATTGGACCATTTTCCTGTCCTGCTAAGCATTCAAAATGTACTTTTGAGTGTCAATGAAAATGTATGGAGTAAAAAGTACATTATTTTATTTGCGAATGTAGTGTAGGAAAAGTTAAAGTAATACTACCTAAGTAGTACTTTAAAGTATTTTTACTTAAGTACTTTACACCACTGATTTCATGACAAGCATCAAATAGATAAATGAAGGGCATAATTAGGAGACATTATGGTGGTGATCTCACACCCTCACGCCCAAACTCAGACACACTTCAGAGACGGGTTGAACGGACTCAGAGAGAGAAGTGATGTTCTCTGTCAAAATGCCCCAGTACTGTACACACACTCACACAATTATTATGACTGTGGTATGTGGTTGTATCACTGAGCTATCTAAGATGAATGCACTAACTGTAAGTGGATCTGGATAAGAGTCTGCTAAATGACTAACATGTCAATGTCAACGTGATGAAATCATCAGATGTCTCATCTTCTTGTTGAATAAGATCAACCAACTCTGTTTATACTGAATACAGATGTATGGAGCACACCTCATTCCTGAGACGCAGAGAGGACTTATCTCTCAAAGCAAATGGACTGTGTAGTGAACACATACAATCTTGGTTTCTGCTGGGACAGTGACATAACCAATGTCTCAATCTGTTTAGTCGAGGTGGTTTCTGCAACACACACTTTGACATCATGCTTAACATTCCATACATTGCAGTGATTTGGGCATGCAGTTGAGCAGGTGTTTCCATATCTCGTAACTCCAGTTCTACCTGACAGGCATTGAAACCCTCAACAGTCAGAGACAGTTAAAAATAAATGCCTGGGAAGATTGTCTATGTACAATACAGGTGTTCCACAGATAAAGCACTGATACAATGCTGATAACAAACCATTGATTTGTGTTAGATCAAGGTGAAACTGGGAAAATATAGTGGGGCAAAAAAGTATTTAGTCAGCCACCAATTGTGCAAGTTCTCCCACTTAAAAAGATGAGAGAGGCCTGTAATTTTCATCATAGGTACACTTCAACTATGACAGACAAAATTAGAGAGAAAAAAATCCAGAAAATCACATTGTAGGATTTTTAATGAATTTATTAGCAAATTATGGTGGAAAATAAGTATTTGGTCACCTACAAACAAGCAAGATTTCTGGCTCTCACAGACCTGTAACTTCTTCTTTAAGAGGCTCCTCTGTCCTCCACTCGTTACCTGTATTAATGGCACCTGTTTGAACTTGTTATCAGTATAAAAGACTCCTGTCCACAACCTCAAACAGTCACACTCCAAACTCCACTATGGCCAAGACCAAAGAGCTGTCAAAGGACACCAGAAACAAAATTGTAGACCTGCACCAGGCTGGGAAGACTGAATCTYCAATAGGTAAGCAGCTTGGTTTGAAGAAATCAACTGTGGGAGCAATTATAAGGAAATGGAAGACATACAAGACCACTGATAATCTCCCTCGATCTGGGGCTCCACGCAAGATCTCACCCCGTGGGGTCAAAATGATCACAAGAACGGTGAGCAAAAATCCCAAACCACACGGGAGGACCTAGTGAATGACCTGCAGAGAGCTGGGACCAAAGTAACAAAGCCTACCATCAGTAACACACTACGCCGCCAGGGACTCAAATCCTGCAGTGCCAGACGTGTCCCCCTGCTTAAGCCAGTACATGTCCAGGCCCGTCTGAAGTTCGCTAGAGAGCATTGGATGATCCAGAAGAAGATTGGGAGAATGTCATATGGTCAGAGTTAAACCAAAATAGAACTTTTTGAAAAACTCAACTCGTTCGTGTTTGGAGGACAAAGAATGCTGAGTTGCATCCAAAGAACACCATACCTACTGTGAAGCATGGGGGTGGAAACATCATGCTTTGGGGCTGTTTCTGCAAAGGGACCCAGGACGACTGTCCGTGTAAAGAAAGAATGAATGGGGCCATGTATCGTGAGATTCTGAGTGAAAACCTCCTTCCATCAGCAAGGGCATTGGAGATGAAACGTGCTGGGCTTTCAGCATACAATGATCCACAACACACCGCCCAGGGCAACGAAGGAGTGGCTTCGTAAGAAGCATTTCAAGGTCCTGGAGTGGCCTAGCCAGTCTCCAGATCTCAACCCATAGAAAATCTTTGGAGGGAGTTGAAAGTCCGTATTGCCAGCAACAGCCAAAACATCACTGCTCTAGAGGAGATCCATGGAGGAAGTGGCAAAAATACCAGCAACAGTGTGTGAAAACTTGTGAAGATTACAGAAAACACGTTTCGACCTCTGTCATTGCCAACAAGAGGTATATAACAATTATTGAGATAAACTTTTGTTATTGACCAAATACTTATTTTCCACCATAATTTGCAAATAATTCATTAAAACTCCTACAGTGTGATTTTCTGGAATCTTTTCCTCATTTGTCTGTCATAGTTGAAGTGTACCTATGATGAAAATTACAGGCCTCTCTCATCTATCTTTTTAAGTGGGAGAACTGCACAATTGGTGGCTTGACTAAATAGTTTTTTGCCCCACTGTATATATATATATTAATTTTTTTACCATTTACTTTTTATAGCATTCTCTTCAGCTGGTGTTTGTTGGGGGTGGGCTACCGCTGAAGTATTACCAGTTCAAAGTGTTGTTGGTGCAAATAAACTAAAATCCAAGTTTATTTGTCACGTGCGCCGAATACAACAGGTGTAGACCTTACAGTGAAATGCTACTACAGGCTCTAACCATAGTGCAAAAGGTGTTAGGTGAACAATAGGTAAGTAAAGAAATAAAACAACAGTAAAAGACAGGCTGATACAGTAGCAAGGCTATAACAGTAGTGAGGCTACATACACACACCGGTTAGTCAGGCTGATTGAGGTAGTATGTACATGTAGATATGGTTAAAGTGAATATGCATATATAATGAACAGAGAGTAGCAGTAGCGTAAAAGAGGGGTTGGTGGGTGGTGGGTGGTGGGTGGCGGGTGCGGGACACAATGCAGATAGCCCGGTTAGCCAATGTGCGGGAGCACTGGTTAGTCGGCCCAATTGAGGTAGTATGTACATGAATGTATAGTTTAAGTAGGCTATGCATATATGATAAACAGAGAGTAGCAGCAGCGTAAAAAGAGTGTTTGGGGGGGGTTGGGGGGGGCACACAATGCAAATAGTCCGGATAGCCATTTGATTACCTGTTCAGGAGTTTTATGGCTTGGGGGTAAAAACTGTTGAGGTCTGCTGGGGTCTTTGACAATTTTTAGGGCCTTCCTCTGACACCGCCTGGTGTAGAGGTCCTGGATGGCAGGCTGCTTAGCCCRAGTGATGTACTGGGCCATACGCACTACCCTCTGTAGTGCCTTGCGGGTAGAGGCCGAGCAAATGCCGTACCAGGCAGTGATGCAACCAGTCAGGATGCTCTCGATGTTGCAGCTGTAGAACCTTTTGAGGATCTCAGGACCCATGCCAAATCTTTTTAGTTTCCTGAGGGGGAATAGGCTTTGTCATGCCCTCTTCACGACTGTCTTCGTGTGTTTGGACCATTCTAGTTTGTTGTTGATGTGGACACCGAGGAACTTGAAGCTCTCAACCTGCTCCACTACAGCCCCGTCGATGAGAATGGGGGCGTGCTCTGTCCTCATTTTCCTGTAGACCTAAGGAGAAAATAGACAGACAGCTTATTGACTCTTTATGTGAAATTCCATGTATTATTAGCCAAACCTCTAAAAAATCTACCTGGTCACACCTTTCTTTAATTAACAACTGGCAATGGCCTTTTCAACTGATTTTAACTGTATATTTAGCTATATTGTGGCCAGTGAGCATAGCCGCGAGAAGTAGCAGTGTTGAGGGTGCTGCAGCACCCTGTGATAAATCAATTGTTTTTTGTTAAATTAATATTATTATTWTWWTWTWTTTTTWWWAAATATATAAATAATAATCCACCAAATTAGGGCATTAGGTCTTTATTACTCCTGTATGAGCGGAGAAAAATCCTTGTTAGCGGAGCGGGACAAAAAAATCCTCAGCAGCACCCCCACCCCAAAACATCTTCATGCGGCCATGCCAGTGAGTGAACACTAATGGAACATTGACTATTCAGACTATAATTTCCTCTAAAATAGTATTAATAATATTATTATTGTTATCTCTGGAAGATAGTAGAAACGTTTTATTTTGTCATTTCTGTCAGTTTTGGTAGGTTTAGAATCAACAATGAGGGGAAGAGATACAAACTTGAAATACAATATTTGTTTAAAGATTTTGAAGATCCACCCCTGTCTCCCTAGAACCTAATGTATCACATCTCAATGGGTGGTCCAGGTGTCCTCTGACATGGCACAAGTGGAGGCTTGGGCCTTTCCTCTTTTGTCCTTAATTGCTCCTGTATTGCAAGGATGACATCAGAGTGCACCATCAGACCAACTCCTTGAATTACAAAACCCTTGAATTTCGCCATTGTGTTAAAAAAAAACACTGTTTTGCTCAAAAAATATTTTTTTTACCCTTAAGTGTATTTATACTTCCAATATCGTTTTTCAACTGGAAATATAAAAAAATGGAGTGGGACTTTAAACTAAATAAACATCAGTAACAAACGTATGGCATCTCTCTTGTTCTAATTTCTGACAAGTTGAGGGGGAGTGCCCTTCGTGTATATATATACCTGCAACTTTTTTTGCTGTATAGGTAAGTTCTTGCTCTACGGCATAGTTGTCGCACAAACGTTTGTGAAGGTGGAGGCCACTTCAGGGGACCATTAGGTCTCAGGGTCGTCTGAGAAGACCAAAGAAAATATCCTTTCATTTTTTTGTATTATTTGATTATATAATTTGCGTTTTGGTCGACTGTTTTTATATCAATTGGCACACGCGATGGATACATTGGGCATATGAAAAGGAACGCTTAAAGCCATATGGGAAAACGTTCGTTTCAAAAGAATAAATCGAGGTAGGTTATGGTGTAATTTACAAATTATTGAGTATGTTTACATGTACACTAATAATTTGATATTTAACTGATTATAACAGTAGGCAGATGTAATCACTTTACTATGTTTATCTTAATCAGCGTAAATTCAAAATCGAAGTAAGCACATCCCGATTAAAACACATGGTTTTCTGTGTAATTTTTCGAATTATTAGGACGTGTACACACCCTAATCGGTGTTCCAACTGTGTATTTGATCTGCGCATGTGGGAGCCTCACTCTTTAATTAAAGTGAAGTGAGTTTGGAACAACTGAGGTAGTTTTCACCTACAAACTTTATTATGTCCAAAACTCAAAATTGTATTAATTGGCCAAGGCAAAAGCTATTGTAATTAACTGAAATGTGTGAGTCACACCAGAGAGGAAGAGGCGAAGCGAGAGGGACAACTAATCATCAAGTGGCGTTTTTTCTTTGGCACGTAACATGGAGCACAGGGCGTGGATTAGCTAGAGACTGCAGAGCTCGACATTCAGGGCTGCCCGCTGGCCCGGCAACATCTGTCTAGAACGCCGGGACAGTTAATCAAGCTAAATTATCAAACTCCAAAACAGAAAAAAGAMATATAAAACATTGAAGACGTCTGACGTTTCACACTTATCAACCAGCATTCGGTTTCTAAGCAAAAAATATCAAAACCTTCCCTCTGCCTTACTTGAGTGAGCCCCGCCTGAATAAGCTACATCATTGGAACTCTCACCAAGACCGTCTCAGCGGAAGCAGGAAGCTCATAAATTCATCAACGCACGCATTCAAAACTGTTCCACTAGCTTTTCCGTCTTTTTTCATATCACAGTGATGTCATTATTAGCAAAGAAATGTTTACATAGACCTACACTGTAGAGCTGCTTGCTTGTCAAAAAATTACTATTATTTACACAAATCACTTGTTGGTTAAATACAAAATGAATATTGTAATAATGTTATTCTGTAGACAAGGCCTGTGCTATATAGTTGTTTAAAAAACAGATTGATTCCGGAAGCTGTTCATGAGCTATGTCGTTTATTTATCAGCTGAATTTTAACCGTGGCAAGAAAAAAAATCGGGAGCGCACAACTCATCACACAGCTGATGTCTTCTAATAAGCCAGTCACTGCTAACATTCCTGAATGCAATCAGCTGCATCATTCTTGGGAGAAGACATGTTTACTGTTGCCTTGTTTTCCACTTTATATTTCAATAGGCCTACACATCACACGTAATGTTTTTACATACTTAAAACCATACTAAATGACTTCAAATCAGAAGTAATTATTCTTAGTTAGTCATACCGCTGTATTGACTTAAGTGACAAAAGATTGCAATAATAAAATCATCCACCTCTTCCCTCCCCTCCTCTCTCACTCCCCTTATATCATTCATCCCTCTCTCTCCTCACAACTCTTACCCATTTCTTCTTCACTCTTCTCCAAATGTATCTGCCACCTCTCGCTCTTTCCTTTTCTCTAGTTAAATGGCACAATGCCGTTGCCGGTGGCGACGGGTGCTCCTGTGCCTGTGCTGTGCTCCCTGTGTCCTAGTAGGGTCTCTGTGTGTACATCACCCTGGCTGTGTGTTATGGTATGACCACCAGTACAGGCCTGAGCAGCCCTGCCCCTATCCCACAAATTCTACCAGAGAGCTTCATTGCACCAGGGCTTACCAGAAATGGCTACCTGGCCCCACACCCCACCAGCTCCTTCTGGGACCCCAAGCCCCACGGAGGGGCCCTCTGGAACCGGCTCCAGCTACACATTGACCGCCATTACAATCCCATCCTGATGCCCAAATCCAGCAAAGAGCACAATGACCATCTTGATACCAATAATAATAATGCTAACTATTTGTAGTTTTCCCTCCCCACCTTGAGTGCAGGGTTCTCTGAGATCGGGAACTTTACATCTCAAATGGAGGATTTTCAGGAGCTGCCCCTGCAGATGTTTGTGTACTCCATACACTTCGGGGACTACCCTGTCCTCATTGAGCCTGCTAAACTGTGTGGACGTGGGCTAAAGAAGGGGCAGTGCCATCTCCTACTGCTGGCCATCAAGACCCAGGGCCTGAACCTTGAGAACCGCCAGGCCACCTGGCAGACATGGGGCTTCAGGGGCGACGGGGAAAGGCGGGGTGGTGCCGAGGGTCTTCCTCCTAGGGAAGAACCATGTAGAACCCCATATGGACATCAGTGAGTTGCTGCAGCTGGAGAACCGCCACTACGGGGACATCCTCCAGTGGGACATCCTCCAGTGGGACTTCCATGACTCCTTCTTTAACCTCACCCTGAAGGACGTGCTGCTGTGGGACTGGCTCTCCACCCGCTGCTCCATGGCACGCTTCGTCTTTAAAGGTGACGACGACGTCCTGTTGCGGACCCCTGCTCTCTTAGACTACCTCCGGGAGCAGAKGATCCAGTCAGGGGGGCCCAGGTCAGAGGGTATGAAGGGATTCATGGTAGGGGATGTGATACGAGCGGCTGTCCCCAACAGAGTCAACTCTACCAAGTACTTTATTCCTGATAGTTTCTATAAGGGGCTGTACCCTCCGTACGGGGGTGGGGGAGGTGTGGTGTACTCAGGGGAGCTGGCCCTGCGGCTCAACCGTATCTCCCGGAGAGTTCACCTGTACCCCATTGATGATGTCTACGTGGGCATGTGCCTCCATAGGCTTGGTGTCCACCCCATCCACCACCCCGCCTTCCTCACCTTCGACTTCCCCAAGAAAGAGGGGGTAGAGCGGTGTGCGTACCACACTATCTTACTGGTACACAAACGCAGCCKTGCTCAGGTGATGAAGCTGTGGTCAGAGATAATAAGGAGCCAGACAGAGTGCAGCAACACCATCCTGAGAATGGAGAAGGAGAATACACTTCTGATAGATCCATTTAGTGTGAAAGACAACGAGGGACAGGAACTTCTGACAGATCCATGGGGTAGTTCTGGAAATTCAGCTCTATAGTGAGGTAATCACTGACTGGCATAAAACTGACAAAGGTTGGATGGTGATGGAAAAGGAATGCTACCACTTGAGAATAGGGAAGAGCCTGCAGGGCCTTCTGAAAGACCCTTGGGGTATGCCGGAAACTTCCACTCCACACTGAGGTAACCACTGACTGGTTGTTATAAAACTGAAGGTGATTGACTGTCGAGAAGGTATGCTGCCATTTGAGAATGGCGGAGATGCAGGGCCTTCTGGGAGAACCACAGGGTACAACTGGAAACTTCCACTCATAGTGAGGCATTCAGACTGGCTTTCCTATCATAGAAAACAGACATATGGTGATTGACTATCAAGAAGGTGTGCTGCCACTTGACAATGGCGAACAGTACCAATTATTACTGTAAACACAACAATGTAAAAAACCCGAGGCTACATTTGAGAAATAGTAGACCGGCTGTTTTAAAACTGACTCAAATGATAGATGGAGAAAGGTATGCTACCAGCTGAGAATGGCCCTGTAATAAGGCCACACAATGTGAGAAACGTGGACCTACATTTGAGAGAAATACTGGATGTTGAAGAAACGTTTGTTTGGAAGTATTTATTGAAGTATAAACCAGAATGACTTAATTGGTAGTCATCTGTGATGTATGTCACTACATACATGTGCATTGCATACATAGCTCAACTGCCTCCTATTGAACAGGTTGTGGTTCCTTGCTGTGGGCATGAATTCTCATGCTCAGTTTCTGGGCTCGGGGGCTAGTTATGAGAAAAAAAGATATTAAGGGGTTAAGTCAGATTTATGAGGTGCAACAAACATTTTTAGATACATCGATTTTACTGATTTAACCACTGCCAGTGCATAATTGCCAATTTAGATCTGAGGTTTAGGTATTAGAAACAGGTTAATGAGTAAATAAATGTGCAAATAACCCTCTGACAAATGTTGTGCACTCTGAACATTAAACAAAACTTTAATCTTTGATTATATAACAATGAATCAGACATTAGACAAATGTTTAATTAAATAAGTTTTTTTCTGATGAAAGACCACAATAAAGATTTTATTACACAATCATTATGTACATAAATTATGACCTCTTCAGTCAGGAATGTCATGGACCAGTTCAATATTTCAACAATTAACCTACTTTTTAGCAGTTTAGCAAAACATGCTAATGTTCCTCTCTAGGACAAGTGGTATAAGTATGATATACCTAACCTATTATGTCCATGGGATGCTAAGTTCAACCACCAAATAAATGGTAAAATAGCAGGATTTTCTGTTTGATTGGATTCATGGGGTGGGACTGGAGTATATTCCACAACTTATTCTTCAGCAGCAGTGTATTCTGAGGGCGACATTTGAGTAAACATTGTGCACAGCAGTGTACTGTCTGTTGTAAAGATTTCCCCACTAAAAGCTGRTCTCCACTTTATCCTCTTCCTCCTTCTCATCCTCACTGTCTTCCTCACTCTCACTGTAGTGGACGTTACAGCGGTTGGTGTTGACGAAGAGGTCGCTCTCGTCATCCTCTGAGTCAGTACTGTGATCACTCCCACAATCCTCCTCTACCTTCTCCCTTCTCCCCTCCCTGGGCTGTGGTACATCTGTTCTCTCCTCCGATGGGGGCTCGTCTGTGAAGGCCTCGGGCCTAACAGAAGACACAAAAAAAATGAAAAAAAGTGCCAGCAGAACTAACTTAATTCAGTTATAATTTAACCTTTGTTTAATTGTCTTCTCATTCACAGGTGACGTGTGTGTGTGTGTGTCAGAAAAAACAACCTACCACATCCTGTTGGGATAAAGATCATTTGAAATAATTTCTTCATATTTTCACAAGAGCAGGGGGGGAAAATGTTTAAATCTGGTGTGGTGGTGGTGGCCTTGTAGTTACTATGGCAAGGTAATAGAAGTGCTGACTAAAATGGGGTTTACTGGCTACATGTGTTTCTGCATGTTAATTCTATACGTGGATGTACAGTTGAAATCAGAAGTTTAAATGTATTTGGCTAAGATGTATGTAAACTCAGTTTCACAATTCCTGACATTTAATCATAGTAAAGGTTCCCTGTCTTAGGTCAGTTAGGATCATCACTTCATTTTAAGAATGTGAAATGTCAGAATAATAGCAGAGAGAATGATTTATTTCAGCTTTTATTTCTTTCATCACATTCCCAGTGGGTCAGAAGTTTACATACACTCAATTAGTATTTGGTAGCATTGCCTTTAAATTGTTTAATTTGAGTCAAACGTTTTGGGTAGCCTTCCACAAGCTTCTCACAATAAGTTGATTGAATTTTGGCCCATTCCTCCTGACAAAGCTGGTGTAACTGAGTCAGGTTTGTAGGCCTCCTTGCTTGCACACGCTTTTTCAGTTCTGCTCACACATTTTCTATAGGATTGAGGTCAGGGCTTTGTGATGGCCATTCCAATACCTAGACTTTTTTGTCCTTAAGCCATTTTCCCACAACTTTGGAAGTATACTTGGGGTCATTGTCCATTTGGAAAACCCATTTGCGACCAAGCTTTAACTTCCTGAATGATGTTTTTAGATGACGCTTCAATATACATCTACATAATTTTCCTTCCTCATGATGCCATCGATTTATGTGAAGTGCACCAGTCCCTCCTGCAGCAAAGCACCCCCACAACCTGATGCTGCCACCCGCTTGCTTCACAGTMGGGGGGGGGGGGGGGGGGTGTTCTTCGGCTTGCAAGCCTGCCCCTTTTTCCTCCAAACATAACAATGGTCATTATGGCCAAACGGTTCTATTTTTGTTTCATCTGACCAGAGGACATTTCTCCAAAAGTACGATCTTTGTCCCCATGTGCAGTTGCAAACCGTAGTCTGGCTTTTTTATGGCGGTTTTGGAGCAGTGGCTTCTTCCTTGCGGAGCGGCCTTTCAGGTTATGTCGATATAGGACTCGTTTTACTGTGGATATAGATACTTTTGTACCCGTTTCCTCCAGCATCTTCACAAGGTCCTTTGCTGTTGTTCCTTTGCTGTTGCACTTTTCGCACCAAAGTACGTTCATCTCTAGAAGACAGAACGCGTCTCCATCCTGAGCAGTATGACGGCTGCGTGGTCCCATGGTATTGTTTGTACAGATGAACGTGGTACCTTCTGGCGTTTGGAAATTGCTACCAAGGATGAACCAGACTTGTGTAGGTTTACAATAATTTTTCTGAGGTCTTGGCTAATTTATTTTGATGTCAAGCAAAGAGGCACTGAGTTTGAAGGCAGGCCTTGAAATACATCCACAGGTACACCTCTAATTGAGTCAAATGATGTCAACTAGCCTATCAGAAGCTTCTAAAGCCTTGACATCATTTTCTGGAATTCTCCAAGCTGTTTAAAGACACAGTCAACTTAGTGTATGTAAACTTCTGACCCACTGGAATTGTGATGCATTGAATTATAAGTGAAATAATCTGTCTGTAAACAATTGTTAGAAAAATGACTTGTGTCATGCAAAGTAGAAGTCCTAACCGACTTGCCAAAACTATAGTTTGTTAACATGAACTTTGTGGAGTGGTTGAAAAAATGAGTTTTAATGACTCCAACCTAAGTGTATGTAAACTTCCAACTTGAACTGTATATACTGAACTACTATGGGTCCAAGGTGCACTCACCAGAGTGTGAGTTTCTGCAGGTGCTGAATGTGGTCTCTGTAAAGTATGAAGCTGATCTCTCCCCTCACCTTCTCTCCCTCCTCTATAGGGTCTACAATCACATAGTCACCTGGGAGGGGGGAGAGCGATGCCATGTTTACAATAACAACAAACCAATACTGCGAGGAACACAAAGACATTCATTGTGTTCAGTAGAAACCAATCCAGAGTGCTTCTGTCAGTATGACATTGAGGTGGTTGAACCACAAAAGAAAGCACAGACATACAGGTATGCAGATAACATATGCAAACTAGCCACTCAAATTCAGGACAATCAGCCTGCTTTAGTGTTTGACTGCCACTGGTACTCACACAGGAGCAGTTTTTTTTAATCTGCATTGAAGTCTAAGTGGTTTTGCCGGGCTGCCTACGTCTGAAAAAGCCCCCCAGTTTCTGGTCTGGGGTGTAAAGTCACAAGCTCTGCTGGTCGCCTACTGCGTAACAAACTAGCAGTGCCAAAAGCCCTGGTCTGTCCTAGAAAACCAACGTAAATTACAGCCGTTTACAGCTCTAAAATGTGTTTATTAGTTCCATCACCACAGCGAATTATTTTCAAGTTCACTACAAATCGAGGTATTTAATTAAATAGTGATCCATTCTGAAGACTACATTTGTCGTCACACAGGACCAAGTGCTGACAGACCAATCACAGGCTGACAGGCTACGAGGATGCTCGCGTCCTCATGCACGTGGAATTCATGTGGTATCTGTTATAGATGCCGAAGTCAATAGCAACGTTGGGTTGATGCGCTCAGGAAGGATGAAAATGACTTCGTCGACCATGATCCTTTGCTAGTTACGGCCATTCTCAAATACTTCCAAGTTTCATTAGAGGTTTTCGATAGGAATACGTGGATGACATCAGCGCTATCACTATCTACTGGTTTGAATGTCTATGGTCCAAACGGTACAAAAAAAACATTCAGTGTAAACTTAAAAAGGTGCAATATTCAGAAGTCGCTCCACCATTTCCTAGTACATTTTATACAAGTATGCCTAATTTCAGTTTATGCTACAAAACAAGCAGCCATTGTGTAAAGAATCATTGTACCATCTAAACTGCTGTAAAATATATTTTACATAAGAAAAAATATTGTATTTTCAGCTGTTTGAAGCTGTTGTACAAAACCGAATGTAAAAGACCCAAAAAAAGCAGTCACTGGTACTTCACGTTATTTCCCGTTAAGTTTAGTTTTTGCATCTTTTACTTTAGGTTTTGTACACCTTCAAACAGCTGAAAATCTAACATTTTTGGTTATTGGAAAGATATTTCACAGCGGTTTAGATGGTACAATGATTCTCTACACTTAGTGCTCATTTAGTCACAAACTGAAATTAGGCAAAAATCTCAGAATTTTAGCAACCAGGAAGTGGCTGAGCGATTTATGCATATTGCACCTTTAATAGTGGGAAGCATAGAAATAGCGCACATAGAACAGATCTACCGCGTCGGAGACCTGGTTTCAATGTGATCTTTAACTCACAATTCTATTTGACATTAAACATTTAAAACCACATAAAGTATATTGAAAAGATAATTGGCCTATATATTTTAAAATAAGATCTTTAAAAACAAAACAATAACCTTAAGGAATAGGGTGCCATTTGGGATGCACTCTAGTATAAGGGGACATGTTACCTCTCTTAATCCAGAGGTTCTTGCGGAATTTTGGGGGCATGCTGATCAGGAAGTTCTCCCCCTGGGCCGTGACAGCCTCGTGCAGGTTGTTGCCACGACTACCAAGAACCTGCATGGAGACAGGTACAGAGAGAGGGGATTTGTATGACAAACTGGTAGAATGTGCATGCAAAAACAGGTAATTAACTACAGGTGCAGCTGAGATAAATGTGTGTGTCAGAGTCAGCTTACATGAAGAAAGACTTAAGACTTAAAAGACTTTAAAAAATCTAGGCTAGTCTTTGTTGTGTGTTCAGTAAAACATCTGTCATGTCTGACAGCACAGTTACTAACCCTCACGATCTGTTGGTTCTCTGTAGGTGTGACGTAGTCGTCGAGTGTCTGCTCCTTGACAACATGCTTGCGTTTAGTAGCCTGTGACATCGTTGAAGTTTGCCAGCTGTGGAAAGATCAGTTTTCATCACCACTGTTGTTAGTCAACTGTTCTTTATGAATGTCAGGAGGACAGAATAAGTTACAGATAGCAAAAGTATAATGAGAAGTACAGGCTGCTTCATTCAGAGCACCTGTTTTGACCTCCATATTTTAAGCAAAAATAAAAATACATTGTGGAGGGGGCTTGCCTGTTTTGCATGTTATTTTGGCATTAATACGTGTCATATCAGTTTGCAAACAATGTAAAAAAATATATATATAATATATGGTCATCAAATTTGATCAGTTCTTCATTTAAGTCACAACAATAGACAAACAGTGTGCTTAAACTATTAACACAAAGTATTGTATTTTCTTGTCCATATTGAATACATCATTTAAAACATTCACAGTGTAGGTTGGAAAAAGTATGTGAACCCCTAGGCTAATGACTTCTCCAAAAGCTAATTGGAGTCAGGATTCAGCTAACCTGGAGTCCAATCAATGAGACAAGATTGGAGATGTTGGTTAGAGCTGCCTTGCCCTATAAAATAAACTCACAAAATTTGAGTTTGCTATTCACGAGAAGCATTGCCTGATGTGAACCATGCCTCGAACAAAAGAGATCTCAGAAGATGTAAGATTAAGAATTGTTGACTTGCATAAAACTGGAAATGATTACAAAAGTATCTCTAAAAGCCTTGATGTTCATCAGTCCACTGTAAGACAAATTGTCTATAAATGGAGAAAGTTCAGCACCGTTGCTACTCTCCCTAGGAGTGGCCATCCTGCAAAGATGACTGCAAGAGCACAGCGCAGAATGCTCAATGAGGTTAAGAAGAATCATAGAGTGTCAGTTAAAGACTTACAGAAATCTCTGGAACATGCTAACATCTCTGTTGACGAGTCTACGATACGTAAAACACTAAACAAGAATGGTGTTCATGGGAGGACACCACGGAAGAAGCCACAACATTGCTACGCACATCTGAAGTTTGCAAAAGTGCACCTGGATGTTCCACAGCGCTACTGGAAAAAATATTGTGGAAAGATGAAACTACAGTTGAGTTGTTTGGAAGGAACACAACACTGTGTGGAGAACAAAAAAAGGCACAGAACACCAACATCAAAACCTCATCCCAACTGTAAAGTATGGTGGAGGGAGCACAACAGAATGGCTTCAAGAGAAGAAAATACACCTTCTGGAGTGGCCCACTCAGAGTCCTGATCTCAACCCAATTGAGATGCTGTGGCACGACCTCAAGAGAGCAGTTCACACCAGACATCCCAATAATATATTGCTCCAAAATTCCTTCTGACCATTGTGCAGGTCTGATCCACAACTACAGAAAACGTTTGGTTGAGGTTATTGCTGCCAAAGGAGGGTCAACCAGATCTTAAATCCAAGGGTTCACATACTTTTTCCACCCTCCACTGTGAATGTTTACACAGTGTTCAATAAAGAAATGAAAATGTATAATTGTTTGTGTGTTATTAGTTTAAGCAGACTGTGTTTGTCTACTGTTGTGACCTAGATGAAGATCAGAACAAATTTTATGACCAATTTATGCAGAAAGCCAGGTCTTCTTCTTACAACTGTATATATCATTGAGTTAATAAAGCTGCATACAAACATGGTCTCTTTTTTGTTTCCTTGAGTAAGGCAGCTCCAAAATGCAGGTGTTTCAGCCTAGCTCAGTGCTTTCTGTGGTGGTGGGGCAAGCCAGCGGAAAATACGGAGCGTTGCGCATTGATTGGCTCAGTGTTCTGTCACTCATGGGGACACTACGTCACCGCCAAGTAATCAAATCACTTTATATCCACAGTAGCTTTGATTGGACTGATCATGTCAACATCATACTTTCAAAATCTTAGCTAGCAGTCATCATGAATCGAGTCGACATTCTACTGGCAAATCCTTGTCATATGAAGAGAAATAATGAARATGCCAAGGATATATGTACACGGTAGCTAAGAATACTAAGTGTATGTTGTGCAGTAAGCTGTTAGTAGCCCATGTGCCTTACCATAATAATTTGGTCTATTTTCACAATTTTCTGACTTGGTGGTGCACATATAATCAGTTTTTTGAGAAATGTAAACATCGAATATTGTAAGAGCTTTCATTGTCTGCTTTATTTATCCTACGGTTCTGACTTGGTGTACAGGGAGAACACTAAGAACGGCCCATGTTCTGAATTCTGTCGCTTTACATTTCAAAAGTTAAATAACTAAATATATAACTAGGCAAGTCAGTTAAGAATAAATTGTTATTTACAAAGACAGCCTACAGGGGAACAGTGGTTTAACTGCCTTGTTCAGGGGCAGAACTACAGATTTTTACCTTGTCAGCTCGGGGATTTCATCCAGCAACCTTTCGGTTACTGTCTCAACGCTCTAACCACTAGGCTACCTGCTGCCCCATATTGTCTATGATTGCCTCTTATCTGCTTGTCGTCTCCTTATACCCTAGTTTGTACATCTCAATTCTCAGTAGAAACCACATTTGTTTAATAAAGTCTGCCAAAAGGCACTAAATGAGGCTGAATAGAATCGCTGCCAGACAAGGCTCCGCTGATAGCCAGGTGTAGCAGTGGTATAGTAATTAATGTATGGTTTAGTGTTGTGGCTTTGCTGGCATGCATCCCAATTTTTTTTGCCCCACAAAGATTTACATGTTAAAATAGCCACTGACAACAGGGTAGCGTTTCAAAAGGTCAACCCTTAGCGACGTTAGTGTGACAGCTAGCTAGCTAACGTTACCATCAAATGTATGTTTTGTTTGGGCAAAGTAAGTGGCAAGCTGTCCCACGTTAGTTATGTCAAGCAGAAATGCCGGTATCGTACCAACACAAATGGCTAATTGTCAGAATTATGCTTGCTTTTAAATTGTGAAATTATAGAAGATTAGACCATATATTATTAACGTTGTAATTGCTAACTAGCTAGCAGTTTTCACTAGAGTTAGCACGCACATAAACTTAAAATTAGCCACTTGCTACATACCTTGTAAATCTGAACTGCAAAAAACTTAGTATCTTTACTGTAGATCAAAGATTCTGGATTGTCAGATGGCATGTGAACTTTGAAAAAGACCTGTTATATCAAATATTAGTTTCCAGCAGCGAAAAAACACATGTGCTTCCTTTCCTTTTAGGCACTGCTGACGTAGCTATTCTACTCCAGTTGCATTTTGGGAGTTTTAGTCGTTTTCATGTACGGGGCTTGGCTGTATTCAAGAACCGCATGCTTTTGTGAATATATCGTTTCTCCAATGAATCAACCAACATACGGTGGATATTGACTTCAGAAATTACATTCCACAATGAATAATGGATAAGATATTTTTTTTATTAATGGATCAAATATTTTTTTTATTAAACCTTAGTTTGTCTAGTTACACAGCACTGCAATATGTAACAGATAATAGGCTACACATCAGTCAATGTATGATCCTTTTAAAATAAAATAAAAACATGCAAACCCATTCATTATAAGTACTTGCACAGTGAAGTTGTAAGTTGTAAACGAAGGGGAGAGATTGACGTTATGTGGTATTGCACAGAACATGTTACAACAGACGGAAAGTCTAGCAAAAATACACAAGCATTAATTCTACACTAGAGCATCAGCACAGAGACTAGTCAGATGCAGGGGAACATAACAGACACTAAACAGCATGGCTGAGGTCTAAATATATGACATCCCCTTTATCATTATGACTCTGTTATTGTAAAAATATGACCGAAATTACCTCTGCCTAAAACACAGCAATTCAATTAAAATATCCTTAAAGGCTAGTAGTAAAATCACAACAAAAGATCAGTGTTACCTTAGAACTATAGCTTCATCGGAGCTGGTTTGTTTTGAAAGAGAAGAATGAGGTATGAATGAATGCTGCTTCCCCTATTTAAGTAAGCTGTCAGCAGGTCTTCCAGTGCATTGTGCAGTGTTCTGACTACACAATTAGGGGGGTAGGGTGGTGAGTAACGTTGCAGTTCTGTCAGTTTGTAGGTAGTGTGTGTCTATATGTTTGGGGGGGTGTAGGATTTGTTTTTTTATCCCAGGTGAAGATTGGAATAAAATATTATTCAGATCACGTGTGTGTGTGTGCACGCGTTTGTGTGTCATATCGCCTAGTTCACAATAGCAGATGAGCACATCTTGTTGATTCCACAGAGCCTGGATCCTCTGTACAGGTAGTAGTAACCCTGGAGGGAAGGAACACACAACAGGACATGTCAGTCAATTAATACACAAATACACATGTCAAATGTTCCAAGAGTTCAGGCATGACTAGGTATTATGCATGCATTGTAAACAAATACACTCTGTTTACAAATGCACGCATAATGGCTAGTCATAGAGGTTCAGTGTGACAGCTTTCTGTTACCTGTTCTCCATAGTCCTCTCCCCAGCTGTTCTTGATGGCCCAGAAAGGTTTGCCTTGACCTGTACACAGAAACAACCAGACACACATGAGTCACACATTCAGACTCATCACAGTGTTGTTATTAAGATAAGTTAATGTAAGGTAAATGAGTAGTTAAGTGTCAGTCTCACGTTCTCCGTAGCCCACGAGCAGCACTGCATGGTCAATCATCCAGGGGTTGCAGAAGATCTTCAGAGGGTGGGACACACCCTTCCTGTAAAACTGAGGACAAACAACGAGAGAAAAGCAGGTGGGATTAGATAGATGGATACTAGTCACTTCATTGTTCAGTTGTGTTTTAGTGATGCTAATTTAAGTTACATTAAGAAAGATATGACAGGCCTCCCGAGTGGCGCAGGCGCAGCGGTCGCAGTACTTGAGGCATCACTACAGACCCGGGTTCGATCCCAGGCTTTGTCACAAATGGCCGTGACCGGGAGTCCCATAGGCTGGCGCACAATTGGCTCAGCATCGTCCAGGTTAGGGTTAAGCGGGCGGGTGTAAAGAAGTGTGGTTAGGCAGGTCATGTTTCGGAAGACGCATGACTTGACCTTCGCCTCTCTCGAACCTGTTGGGGAGTTGCAGCGATGAGATAAGATCCTAATTGGATATCACAAAAAGGAAAAAAATAAAAGAAGAAGAAGAAAGATATGGCAGTGGTGTTACCTGCAGGGGTTGGAACCAAAATTATTTTCCAATCGTTTCATTCTGGACAGAACCACTTTTTTTTTGTTTCGTTCCACTGTTCCGACCAGCAAAATAAAGTTCTGAACCGGTTCAAACCCTAAAAAAGTACCGGTTTATATTGTTCCTTTCTGTTCCTTTTTTTATTAATGTTTTTTACATTTAACTCATTAAATTACTTCACCAATCAGTGCGGAAAGAGCAGGCAAGCTAGTTGTTTACATGTGTGATGGACAGACAAGTGTAGCCTATGGCGCAAGATGCGACTGAAACTTTGCAGTTGGGGAGAGAGCGAGAGAGGTTTGAGGAGGAGGCTTGAAGCACTGGGCATCTTGTTATGACATATATTGTATGAATTAGGTCCACAGAATTATACCTAGGAGAAGTGGCTTCTATGTAGGAACTTTGAACGTCCATTGAGCTAGCTAGCAAACAAACTTGATTTAGCTAGCTAACAAGCTTGTGTGTGCAGAGAATTAAAAACACCTTTTTGTAGTTAATAAATCCAATGTGATCACTAGGCCTATAGTATCCTTAACTAGCATTGAAAAAGTTAATCCATTCTTCTCTAGCTAATAAAAAATCTCTCTCCCTCCCTATCTTCTGAATCAGGCCTGTAACGTCAGTATAGTAGCCTATGCTTCAAAAATAGGAAAGGGGCAGGTATTCTAAATACACACAGGTGAAGATTTTCAGCTTGCAGGCAGACACTGGAATACGTTTCTGAGTGACAGAGTGAGGGCTTTGCATAGGCGCTTTGTTGCGTTTTGTTGTGGGACTAGAAAAAAATGCCTGGAACGTAAAATAACGTTATTAACCGTTCCCATGCTTTTAAATGAGTGGTTCTGTTCCGGGAACAGTATGGATCACTTTTATTCCAGGTTCCGTTTCTGTTCCATGAACCCATTCAACCCCTGGTTACCTGCATTGCGAAGGCGTTTAGGGCCACAGATACTGGTCCATTCTCAGCCAGCCAAGCAGCAATTTCTAAACATAAAAGGGGAAGGAAACCAAGATTAACACGTGGCCAACCCTCCTCCATATGTACCGCATCGTTCAATCTTCATCCAATCATTCAACCTATCATCAGTGTCTTTATCTCTGTGTACCCTACCCTCTCTCTCTTTCACCTCTCCTCCCACTCACCGTTCTCGTCCTTGGACAGCTCCACGGAGCTGTTGATGTAGGCAGTGACTTTGTCGGTGGTGAAGTCACAGCTCTGCTTCTTGCCGGTGTAGGTGTAGTCAGTCTCTGTCTCCAGACCACCCAGCTTCTCAATGGCTTCATATGCATTTGATGGAAGGCCGCCCCCACACGCCTGGTCCACAGTATCACAGTCCACCAGCTCTGTGGGTGATAGGACATTGAACCAATCAATTCAAAACTGTTATGGAGAAAAGGGAAACTGTACTGTTGTACAGGTAAGTGTATGATACCTACTATGCGTGTGCTTACCTTGCTCAGAGAGAGACACTAGTTTACCCGTTTTCACAAACCACTGGCCCTCAATGTTTCCTGTCACTGAGAATGCCCAGCAAGAACCACACATGCCCTGCAATACAAACACAAGCCACATAATCAGCCATACACACACACAGGCATTACCTACCTCCATATTTTCCATGAATTGTGTCATACCTACAGTATGAATGAAAGTATGACTTTTGCTTACTTAAACTTATGTTTAGTGAAGCATCAAAGAAGAGTCATGAATACTTTGAATGCTATATAAAGTATTTTTAAGTTGTTATTTGTCCAATAAATAAATCCATAAATCCAATCATATATACACATTTACAGTCATAGCTGTAGTCATCTCCAGTCTGTAAGTGTCACGCCCTGACCTTAGAGATCCTTTTTATTCTCTATTTGGTTAGGTCAGGGTGTGACTAGTGTGGACAATTTATGTTTTCTATTTCTTTGTTGGCCTGGTATGGTTCCCAATCAGAGGCAGCTGTCTATCGTTGTCTCTGATTGGGGATCATATTTAGGCAGCCTTTTCCCACCTGTTGTTTGTGGGATCTTGTTTTTGTGTAGTGCCTGTGAGCACTCCGGTACTTCACATTTCTGTATTTGTTTTGGTGAGTTTCAGTTATTAAAACATGTGGAACTCTACGCACGCTGCTCCTTGGTCCACTCATTTCAACGAACGTGACAGTAAGACCATCTCTAAACCCTGTCCTACCTGGTTCTTGACAGGGCTGACAGCTCCATGCTCCCTCCAGTCCCAGCTAGGCGGGGCAGGGCCATGGGGCATGGCTGCAGGCTTCATGGACTGCTGGAGGTTCTGCTGGCTCAGCAGGGGGTTCAGGTACAGAGTCCTAAACTCCTCCTCTGGACGGTGAGAGACAGAGGTTAGAGGGAGGAGAGGAAGAATATTAGGATTATTCACAGTGTACAGCTGAGGAGTTGTACTGTAGCCTTTTGGAATGAGCTATGTAGAAGTGGAATTACTCAACAGGTTAACTAACTCTGCAAAGGAACATGTTTCAAACTGTCACAGAATCACACACACACACAGGATGTTCTGTTGCTCCACAGAAGAGCAGACGGTGACCTCTTCGGCATGCTCAGTGGATGTTCTGGAACTGCATCGGGCTTATTGATCTGCATTCCCACACATGCACACACACACACCTGTGAGGTCGCTGAACTTGGTGACCCCGTACTCGGCTGTGCCCAGATCCAGAGACTGGAGCTTCTCAGCGGTCTTCAGGTTCTCATGGAAGATACGCAGCCGCCAGTCAGTGTCTGTAGCAGCAAAGGTCAGAGGTCAGACAATGTTATGTTAAGATGTTTTACCTTATCATCTGTGGAGGTGGATGGACGATGTTGTGTAAAAAATGTCAATCCATCATATCTCTCACCCTCTTGGCTGCTGTAAGTCCTATTGTATCTGACCATGAACTCTTTGAACTGACCCAGAAGCTCCACGAAATACTCTGTCTCCTGTCACAAAGTATAAGTTAATTATTGACACGTAAATGAAATATACGCATACAGAATAAACAAAAAAACACACTCAAACACACATACAAGCGCTACGTTTTCTATTACCTCAACTGGTTTGCTGGTGGAGAGGGACAGAAATTCTACTTTGTTGGTCTCAACTGGTTTGGGATCAACTGAAACACAAGCATCATGAAAAACAATTAGATGTAGCTACGAGTATTTATAGAAACAATCCTAAACAAATAAAAGCACAAAGGTACATTTAGTTCCCACAGTTAAACCTTTGACACTAACCTGCTGGCTGGCACTTCTGTTTGAGAAGGGTGGACTTGCTCTCCCAGGGAATGTCCCAGACCTCAAACACACACACCTCCGTCTGACAGAGAACATGTCAGCGGAGAAAACATGGTTAGTGAGATAATCTGTGTTTATTTTATTGGGCTTCTGTGTTCATGACTTGTTTATAAACAGTGTAATGGACCACCCACACAGAGAGTATGGTGAATAAGGTGCAACAGAGTCTCTTCAACATCAGGAGGCTGAAGAAATTTGACTTGGCACCTAAAACCTCACAAACTTTTACAGATGCACAATTGAGAGCATCCTGTCGGGCTGTATCACTGTCTGGTACGGCAACTGCACCGCCCGCAACCACAAGGCTCTGCAGAGTGTGGTGCGGTCTGCCCAACGCATTACCCCCGATAATAGAATGTAGTGTATGTTTGTGTGCGTTTCAGAGAAATGCCTGTGTAAATGATTCCCGTCATGGGAATAGTAAAGCACATACATATCCTTTGTATGCGACCTAATGTAAACATCCAACAACAGTCTATTTCTGAACCTATACAGAAGTTAAGTAGAGGGGGGAACACTATGAACACATTGTGTCCTTGACCTTGGAGACATTTCCGATGAAGTTTCTGCTAAGTCATGAAAACAAATACAGCAGGCGAAACAAATAAGGGGTAGCTGACTGCTTGTGCACATAGCTGCAGCAGGGGATAACAGTGTGTAAAATTCATGACAAGTTATTTATCACAAGGTCCTGGTCACATGACTAGGGGAAGGGAGAACAGACGGATAGAATAATAACCTACAATAGACCCAGATACACACAATGGTCTTGATACTGGCCACTTCAGTGTTGACAGTTTATTTCCATTCGTGGTTTAGGTTTAGCCAATTTTCAATATTGTAAAACGTTGGGTTTTGATTTGATGAGGAGGACTGACATTAGTTTCGCTGTATTTTCCCTATAACACTATCTCCCTCCAACAACCCACACTGTTATCATCCCAGGACAGAAAAACAAACCCACACAGGCCTCACCTTCAGGTTGTGTTCCTCTGGGTAGAAGTCACAGGTCATCAGTCTGGCAGCCTTCTTACACTGGGTGTTACTTAGCTCCACCGTGAAGCTATATCGGATACCCTTCACCAGCTACAAGACAGACACACACAGAGACAACATACAGAGACAACACACAGAGTCAACACAGAGTCAATACACAGAGACAACACATATAGTCAATACACAGTGAAGGTTGGCCTCTTTGAAAAATAAACTAAATCAACTCTGCGGTTGTTGTTTTGCCATCTGGCTTACAATTTAGCTCTGACGTCACTTTCAAGACCAATATATTGCATTTATAGGCCTAGCTAAAGGGGCTGATTATGCTGGAAAATACAGGTCTCTTATTCAGCAGAGCTCTAACTGGCTAGGAAACATATAGTTGACTTCACTAAAGCTCCCATTAAGAAACATATAGTTGACTTCACTAAAGTTAATCTGAAAAAGTAGTTCACTACATCCAAACTACATTGTGAAGAAATTTCATATGTAAATCTGAAATGTCAGGGTACAAATTGCAAGACAGATGACTTTGGATTCATATGTTAACATATGTGTAATTTAGCCTATTAAACACAAAAACTATGTTTCAAGTAAGAATTAGGCAGGTCAGACACCGAGAAGGAGATTCTTGCCTACTTCACCCATATTTTATTTTTGCTAAAAAAAAGTAGTGTGTAGTTCCAGTAGTTAGCTACACTGCTACATGGCAACAAAAAAGTAATTAACTGGCTCAGAGCTGATATGATTGTCACGGGTCTCAGGTATGTGTAATTTGAACTGACTTGTCCAGAAGGGCCCGTGCAGAGCCGAACACAACTGCTCCAGTAGAGAGAGAAAGACATTTTATTATTTATGCTTTTGCTCTTGCTTTTCACTAGAGTGGAGCGTGGCCGTGTAGCTTGTAGCTTGTTGTCCAACTTTTTAGACCCTTGAAGACCTCTAGTTCAGACGCTCTAGAACAGGTTGGTGGGTTCTGACGTAGGCGGCCGCATATCTCCTTTATGGCTGGTTGTTTACATTCATTTTTTATTTAATAGGCAAGTCAGTTAAGAAAAAATATTATTTACAATGACGGCCTACCCCGGCCAAACCCTAACAACGCTGGGCCAATTGTGCGCAGCCCTATGGGACTCCCAATCACAGCCAGTTGTGATACAGCCTGGAATTGAACCAGGGTCTGTAGTGATGCCTCTAGCACTGAGATTCAGTGCCTTAGATCACTGCGCCAAACAACATAGCATGGCAGCAACACATGAAAACACAACATGGTGGCAACACAACATGACAACAACATGGTAGCAACACAACATGGCAGCAGCACAACATGGTAGCGACACAAAACACGGTACAAACATTATTGAGCACAGACAACAGCACAAAGGGCATGAAAGTATAAACAACAATGCATCACGCGAAACAGATTGAGTCTTTGATTGAGTCTTTGAATGAAGAGATGGAGATAAAATGGTCCAGTTTTCGTGTTTTTTGCAGCTCATTCTAGTCGCTATATAGCTGCAGCGAACTGAAAAGAGGAGCAACCCAGGGATGCGTGTGCTTTGGGGACCTTTAACAGAATAAAAATGTTTTTAACCTTTATTGAACTTGGCAAGTCAGTTAAGAACAAATTCTTATTTACAATGACGGCCAACCCCGGTCAAACCCTAACGACGCTGGGCTAATTGTGCGCCGCCCTATGGGACTCCCAATCACAGCCTGGATTCAAACCAGTGCCTTGGACTGCTGCGCCACTCGGGAGCAGTGACTGGGATAACGGTTGTTGTATGTGGAGGATGAGGGCTACAGTAGGTATATCAGATAGGGGGGAGTGAGGCTAAGAGGGTTTTATAAATAAGCGTCAACCAGTGGATCTTGCGACGGGTAGATAACCAGTTTACAGAGTAGTGTAGAGTGCAGTGATGTGTCATATAAAGAGCATTGGTGGCAAATCTGATGGCTGAATGGTAAAGAACACCTAGAGTAGCCGCTCGAGAGCACCCTCGAACAGCCCACGATACAGTATTATCACCTACAACCACAATGGACATTCACTTGATTTTAGGCTATTATTATGAGATAAAAATATATATATAAACAAATAACATTTTCACAACACTGGTGTAGTCTACCTGTTTACTGGCAGAGAGGATCTTGCTAACTCTACGAACGTGCATCGTATTGGACCCCATGTTATAGCGCTCCTCTGCAAACTTCAGTGCCTTCTTCAAACCTGGGTCGTTTTTCGACAAACGGACAGAAGACCCGGGTGCCCCCATTAAAGTGTCATCCAAATCGGCCAGAACCGAGGCCAAAACCGCCAGGGTTAGGCAAAGGATAACGGGGCAGCGAAATCCGAAATCCATCCTGTCTGTCTGTAGAGCAGAAAAAGTCAAAGGGACAGTGAACGGTAAGATTATAAAACGGGATGTTTGTTTTCCCAGTTAACTATCATCCGACATTGCGACAAGAAATCAGCAGACCAGGGTTGCCAGGTCAAGCGAGAATTTCTAGCAAATGACCACTCAAAACCTACCAAAAGGCCTGAAAACGAGCACTTTTTTTTCACAGCAAGAGTTGCCATATCTATACAATAAACCCTTTTTCCATAATGTTATCGAGACAATTAAGAAGGAATGTCATAGTAACTTGTAATGACGTTAGAAGAAAAATTCGGGTTTTCTCAAAATAAGTATTGCAATCTATGACATTTGACAATCTATGACATTATTATGTGACAAGAGAAAAGATAATTCGCCCTTATTAATTAACTCGCTTAACTGCTATTATTAAGCAATGAGGCACACGGGGAATTGTATATGGCCAATATAGCACGGCTAAGGGCTGTTCTTAAGCAGATGCAACGCAGAGTGCCTGGATACAGCTTTCAGGCACCCCGGGGTGCCTTATTGCTATTATAAACTGGTTACCAACGTAATTAGAACAGTAATGTAAAAGTAATGTTTTGTCATACCCGTGGTATATATGCCAATCAGCATTCAGGGTTCGAACCAGGTTTATAATTGTAAATAAATCCCCTTTGCATGTGCATAACTATAGATAAATCCGACAGGAGAGTTTGAGTGATGAAAGTTGGACAGAGGATCTCAAAATCTCTGAGCAAGAAACACTTGGATGAACATAAAAAAATAATGTTAGGCTATTTTCTGGCAATTGTGCTGTTATTATGTTCCAGATGTTAAGACTAAGTTAAGACTAAATCGTTATAAATGGTCCATTTGCGAGAATGACTTGTCATTTCAATAGGCATAGACTACAGACACAAATCTGGATTTATGATTCTAATTACATTTTGCCATAGTTTGCTTAGATAAAGACAGGTAGCCCATAGCACCCGATAGGCCTACATCTCATTTCATATAGTCTACAGTAGCCTAGACAAGATGTAGGCAAGATGTAAACTGAACGATTTAGCAGCTTGCTAAATTACCACAGACGAAGTTAATCAACATGAATAGCGAGGAGATTTCGCAATAAGTGCTTGTTTCCCCAATAGACTGCTGGAATAGACTACTGAGGACGAGGTCATACTTTCAATCACTGAATTAAATATTAATCATGTGTATATGAACTGAATATGCTTGTCAACAGCTGCCAGTGTTTCTTTTTTTGAATTTGTTTTACCTGTAACTTAGTCTGACTACTGTTACAGTCAATCTAATGTGTCCATAATAACACAAGTCTACAACAACAATAAACTGAAGTTGTAGGCGATTTATTAAATTGGTTTGCCAGCTCCAGGTAGGCTACACAAGTGGCACACATCTTTCCGAGTTTCCGAGTTGGTCCTGCCGTACATACCTACAGTAAGCTACGGTCACATGACGCAGGCCTCCTAATTGTCCCTAGAGTTTCTAAGCAAACAGCTGGAGGCAGGGCTTTCTCCTATAGATCTCAATTTTTATGGAATAGTCTGTCTACCCATGTGAGAGACGCAGACTCGGTCTCAACCTTTAAGTCTTTACTGAAGGCTTATCTCTTCAGTAGGTAAATGATTGAGTGTAGTCTGGCCAGGAGTGTGAAGGTGAACGGAAAGGCTCTGGAGCAACGACAACCGCCCTTGCTTGTCTCTGCCTGGCCGGTTCCCCTCTCTCCACTGGGATTCTCTGCCTCTACCCTATTACAGGGCTCGAGTCACTGGCTACTGGTGCTCTTTCATGCCGTCCCTAGGAGGGGGAGGGTGCGTCACTTGAGTGGGTTGAGTTCTGACGTGATCTTCCTGTCTGGGTTGGCGCCCCCCCTTGGTTTGTGCTGTGGTGGAGATCTTTGTGGGCTATACTCGGCCTTGTCTCAGGATGGTAAGTTGGTGGTTGAAGATATCCCTCTAGTGGTGTGGGGGCTGTCTTTGGCAAAGTGGGTGGGGTTATATCCTTCCTGTTTGGCCCTGTCCGGGGGTATCATCGGATGGGGCCACAGTGTCTCCTGACCCCTCCTGTCTCAGCCTCCAGTATTTATGCTGCAGTAGTTTATGTGTCGGGGGACTAGGGTCAGTTTTGTTATATCTGGAGTACTTCTCCTGTCTTATCCGGTGTCCTGTGGTGAATTTAAGTATGCTCTCTCTAATTTCTCCTTCTCTCTTTTCTCTCTCTCGGAGGACCTGAGCCCTAGTACCATGCGTCAGGACTACCGGGCATGATGACTCCTTGCTGTCCCCCAGTCCACCTGGCCATGCTGCTGTTCCAGTTTCAACTGTTCTGCCTGCGGCTATGGAACCCTGACCTGTCCACCGGACCGTGCTACCTGATCCCAGACTGCTGTTTTTCAACTCTCTAGAGACCGCAGGAGCGGTAGAGTACTCTTAATGATCGGATATGAAAAGCCAACTGACATTTACTCCTGATTATTATTTGACCATGCTGGTCATTTATGAACATTTGAACATCTTGGCCATGTCCTGTTATAATCTCCACCCGGCACAGCCAGAAGAGGACTGGCACCCCTCATAGCCTGGTTCCTCTCTAGGTTTCTTCCTAGGTTTTGCGGCTTTCTAGGGAGTTTTTCCTAGCCGCTGTGCTTCTACAACCTGCATTGCTTTGCTGTTTGGGGTTTTAGGCGAGGGGGGAGGGGGGTGGGGGGAGGGGGGGGGGGGAGTGGAGGGGGGGGGGAGAGAAGGGGAGGAAGGGAGGGGGGGAGGGGGGGAGGGCGGGGGGTGTGGGGGGGGGGGAGGGTGGGGGGGGGGGAGGGGGGGGAAGAGGGGGGGGGTAGAGGGGAAGGGGGGGGGGAGGTGGGGGGGAAGGGGAGGGAAAGGGGGGGGGGAGGGGGGGGGGGGGGGAGAGGAGGGGGGGGAGGGGGGGGGGGTGGGGGGGGGAGGGGGGGGGGGGGGGGGGGGGGGGGGGGGAGAGAGGGGGGGGGGGGGGGGGGGGAACGTAGGGGGGGGGGGGAGGAGGGGGGGGGGGAGTGGGGAAGGGGGGGGGGGGGGGGCTGTTCGAGCAGCACTTCGAGATATTAGCTGATGTACGAAGGGCTATATAAAATAAAATAAATAAAAAATAAAATAAAATTGATTTGCAATGACTCCGTGATATCGTCATTTTCAACATATGTATTTGATAGATCATGGTAGCCTACAATGGACATATACATTAATAGGCTACTTGATGGCCAACAGAGGCAATTTTAATTATAATACATTTAGCCAGTGTCCGTTTCATTGCGGAACTTTTCCCCATTAAAAGAATCATGCCGAGGGAGTTCATAACTTCATTTTACAATGTCCACTCGGGCAGCCCCGAGACAAAAGAACTGAGCAATGCTTAAAGCACTTTGCCTTGATAACGTTTCATTAAAACAGTCCATAATTAGAATGGCAGTTCATCATCTCGATCGGATTTATGTAATGCATTCCTAGTGCCGCACAAAGTATTGTTCTCCGCGCGTTTGTCTCCATTATTAATTGATGTGCAATCAGTTTAGAGTATTAATATGTTTTAATGGAAAAAGGTGTCCTCCATAATGAACATGTAAATAGCCTACATATCTACTAAAAGTTGTCTGCAGCAATACTGTAGTGAATCTCTCAACAACAAAGTATATTCAGGTATGCCACACACACACACACACACATCACCAACACACACAACACACACACACACACACACACACACACACAACACACACACACACACACACACACACACCTCCGGCCCTCACAACTACTTACTCACCCACCCAGCAACAGCCTTTCTCACTGCGTGACAGTCATGAGCATGTCACTGTGAAATATATTTTTAAGAGCAGTATGCCTTGGCGGCCGCGGTGCAGCTTGGAGCGGGAAAACTACGAACATGGCAACACTGCAGCAGAAAGCCCCAAATAGAAATGGTTACACAGTGGATACAATGTTGCCAGAAACAACGATGGAACAACGGTGGGCGAAGCTACAGGAACTGTACGTTAGTTTCGGGCTTTGTTCAAAAAGCCTAGGCGCTGCATTCTTGATCTCAAGTTGTTCAAGTTTGTTATAGGCTAAGTAATGCATGCACTTCACTGCAATCTAATAGAGAAAATATGCATAATAATAACACATATATAAAATATTAATATTATTATATTTTAATTCATATCCATTCCAGAGACAGGAAATTGTTTAATATCATATTGAGGAAGAAACTGGATTCGACTTAGTACAAAATATTGGGATATTTCAACATCCAAAATATTACTCAACAACACATCGGAAGTCTGTGAAGAGCAATTCCTTATGCAGATAAATGAGAAATTACTTGTGCTGGTATGGGTGATACTGATATCAGTTGAATGTTCTGTTTGCAAAATAACTCCCTGTCTTCTTTGTTTGGTTATTGTTTAAATATGCATTTTAAGTTTCATTTAAACGTTCTACAGTAGTTTTAAACTGTAACCCTACGTGAGAGACGCGACCAATCCTGTGCTTTTTTTCTATCTCAGTAGCCTATTGGAGAGCTTGTCTATAAAGGCACTGAGAGCGTGTTCTTATATCGTTTTATCTGTGCTGCAATACACGCTCTTAGAGAAGAAGTTGGGAGAAGGGGGACAACTTTTACTGCTCGTTATCAAATAAGTTATTGAAACAATAACACCATTTTATTTTATCTCGGCACCAATATCCGAGGTCATTGAGACATTTGGAGGTGAGTTTTAATACTTTGGCAGTGTGCTCTCTGTGTCAGTAACAGAGAGTTTATTAATATGGGACTATATCTTTTCCCACAGTTTTATCATTGAAGGACAAGATTAAACGTGTATTAATTGTTACTGTTGGTATATTTAGGTAAATTGAGTGTCCATTGTTGAATTCGTTCCTTTATAAATCAGTTTTTTAGGAATATTCTGTATTCTTCAATCGCTACCCTTTCTATCTTGACAAACTTCACTCATCTCATCTAGTCATCTGATGTAGTTTGGTTACACTTGTGACTTGTGAAATTAGACCCAGTGGTTTCATACCACTCAAAATCATCACTGCGATCACTGTCTGTGCCTTCAACCCTCTGTCCTGTGGCACAAAGACCTCAATAGTCTCTTCTCATTAGCCCTCAGATATAGGTCTGTCTTTCGCTCTGTTCATATAATAGATCAAACGCTAGAAGTTAGAGCATTAGGCCAGAAACTAAAAGGTTGCTGGTCAAATACCCAAGCCGACAAGGTGAAAAATCTGTTGATGTGCCCTTGAGCAACCCTAATTTGCTGCAGGGGTGTTGTACCACTATGGCTGACCCTGTAAAACAACACATTTCACTGCACCTATTCCGTTTATGTGATAATAAAAAATATATATGTTTTTAATGAGAACCTGACCGGATAGCCTGACCAGAGAAGTTCTATCAAGCATCAGAATAGATCATCTACACTCCAGAGATGGACACAGGAACTGAACCTATGGGCACCGGAGGTCATCATGGGTCAGGTGATCCAGTTGGACCGGCGCTGCTCTGGCTCCAGGACACTGTTACCACGGTAACACTGCAGGCGCGTCAGAGGGTGTTACAGGGAGCGTTGTTACTGTGTGCTCTGGGACTGTTACTATGGACCGCCATCTTCCTCTACGGGAGCTTCTACTACTCCTACATGCCCCTAGCCACCTACAGTACACCTGTCCACTACTACTACAGGTGTGTTTTACACACATACAGACACACTCTCTCTCTGCACACACACACATTGTCTCTCTGTCTCTGTCTCTGTCTTTCTCTCTCTCTCTCTCTCTCTCTCTCTCTCCTCTCTCTCTCTCCTCTCTCTCTCTCTCTCTCTCTCTCTCTCTCTCTCTCTCTCTCTCTCACACGCACACACGCACACTGTCTATCTCTCTCTGTCTCTGTCTCTCTCTCTCACACACCAACACACACACACACTGTCTATCTATCTGTCTCTCTCTCTTTTGCTCTCTCTCACACACACACACACACACACACACACAACACACACACACACACACACACCACACACACACACACACACACACACACACACACACACACACCACACACACCACCACACAACACACACCACACACACACACCACACACACACAGTCTATCTCTCTCTCTCACACATTCTTTCTCTCTCCTCTCTCACACACACACACACACACACACACACACCACACACACACCACACACACCACACACACACAACCACACACACACACACCACACACACACCACACCACACACCACACACACACACACACACACACACACACACACACAACTCACTTTGTCCTGTCTCTCTGTCTCTCTTTCAATTGAATTTCAATTTATGGGCTTTATTGGCATGGGAAACATGTGTTTCAGTAAACATTACACTCAACAAAAGTTCCAAAGATAGATCATATATATTAGATATATTATGTCTATATACAGTGTTGTAATGATGTGCAAATAGTTAAAGTGCAAAGGGAAAATAAATAAACATAAATATAGGTTGTATTTACAATGGTGTTTGTTCTTCACTGGTTGCCCTTTTCTTGTGGCAATATGCAACAAGTATTGCTGCTGTGATTGCACACTGTGGTATTTCACCCGATAGACATGGGAGTTTATCAACAATGGACTTGTTTTCGAATTCTTTGTGTGGCTGTGTAATCTGAGGGAAATATTGGTCTCTAATATGGTCATACATTTGGCAGGAGGTTAGGAAGTGCAGCTCAGTTTCCATCTCATTTTGTGGGCAGTGTGCACATAGCTTGTCTTCTCTTGAGAGCCAGGTCTGCCTTCGGCGGCCTTTCTCAATAGCAAGGCTATGCTCACAAAATCTGTACATAGTCAAAGATTTCCTTATTTTTGGGTCAGTCGCAGTGGTCAGGTATTCTGCCACTGTGTACTCTCTGTTTAGAGCCAAATAGCATTAGAGTTTGCTCTGTTTTTTTGTAAGTTCTTTCCAATGTGTCAAGTAATTATCTTTTTGTTTTCTCATGATTTGGTTGGGTCTAACTGTGTTGCTGTCCTAGGGCTCTGTGGGGTCTGCTTGTGTTTGTGAACAGCCCCAGGACCAGATTGCTTAGGGGGCTCTTCTCCAGGTTAATTTCTCTGTAGGTGATGGCTTTGTTATGGAAGGTTTGGGAATCGCAATCTTTTAGGTGGTTGTAGAATTTAATGTGTCTCTGCATGCATTATTTGGTGTTTTACGTTGTACACAGAGGATATTTTTTGGCAGAATTCTACATGCAGAGTCTCAATTTGGTGTCTGTCCCATTTTGTGAATTCTTGGTTGGTGAGCGGACCCCGGACCTCACAACCATAAAGGGCAACGGGTTCTATAACTGATTCAAGTATTTTTAGCCAGATCCTAATTGGTATGTCGAATTTTATGTTCCATTTGATGGCATAGAAGGCCCTTCTTGCCTTGTCTCTCAGAGCGTTCACAGCTTTGTGGAAATGACCAGTTAAATGTTTAGGCTGAGGTATGTATAGTTCTTTGTGTGCTCTAGGGCAACGGTGTCTAGATGGAATTAGTATTCGTGGTCCTGGCAACTGGACCTTTTTTGGAACACCATTATTTTTGTCTTGCCAAGATTTACTGTCAAGGCCCAGGTCTGACAATATCTGTGCAAAAGATCTAGGTGCTGTTGTAGGCCCTCCTTGGTTGGGGACAGAAGCACCAGATCATCAGCAAACAGTAGACATTTGACTTCAGATTCTAGTAGGGTGAGGCCGGGTGCTGCAGACTGTTCTAGTGCCCTAGCCAATTTGTGGAAATATATGTTGAAGAGGGTTGGGCTTAAGCTGCATCCCTGTCTCACCCCCTGACTCTGTGGAAAGAAATGTGTGTTTTTTTTGCCAATTTTAACCTCACACTTGTTTGTCTACATGGATTTTATAATGTTCTATGTTTTTCCACAACACCACTTTCCATCAGTTTGTATATCATGCCCTCATGCCAAATTGAGTCGAAAGCTTTTTTTAAATTAATTAAATTAATGCAAAAAAAGGCTTTGCTTATGTTTTGGATTGTTTGTTTGTTTGTTAATTAGGGTGTGCAGGGTGAATACGTGGTCTGTCGTATGGTAATTTGGTAACAAGCCAATTTGATATTTGCCCAGTACATTATTTTCACTAAGGAAATGTAAGATTCTGCTGTTAATGATAATGCAGAGGATTTTCCCAAGGTTGCTATTGACGCATATCCCACTGTAGTTATTGGGGTCAAATTTGTCTCCACTTTTGTGGATTGGGGGTGATCAGTCCTTGGTTCCAAATATTGGGGAATATGCCAGAGCTGAGGATGATGTTAAAGAGTTTAAGTATAGCCAATTGGAATTTGTAGTCTGTATATTTTATAATTTAATTTAGGATACCATCAACCCCACAAGCCCTTTTGGGTTGGATGGTTTTTATTTTGTCCTGTAGTTCATTCACTGTAATTGGAGAATCCAGTGGGTTCTAGTAGTCTTTAATAGTTGATTCTAAGATTTGTATTTGATCATGTCTATGTTTTTGCTGTTTGTTCTTTGTTATAGAGACAAACAAATTTGAGAAGTGGTTTATCCATTCATCTCCGTTTTGGATAGATAACTCTCGTGTCGTTGTTTGTTTAGAGTTTTCCAATTTCCCCGAAGTGGTTAGATTCTATGTGTAACGTGTACGCTAATAATCGGAAAGAAAGAACAGGGAGTGAATTTAATAAATAAATGAAGATGGAACAAAACAAGATTAGCGTACAGACATGAAACATATAAACAGAAACAGAGTCAATAACCCCTGAGGAAAGAACCAAGGGGCGTGTCAGATATAGGGGAGGTAATCAGGAAGGTGATGGAGTCCAGGTGTGTGACATGAGGCGCAGGTGCGCTTAACGATGGTGGCAGGTTTGCGTAATAGTGAGTAAACAGGCAACGTCGAGCGAGGGGGAGCGGGAGTAAACGTGACACTATGGATTCCTCAATAACGTTGAGCTGATTTCTGACGTGCTGTTCCTTCTTTTTCCGTGGTGTATTTATGTATTGTTTTAGTGATTCACCATAGTGAAAGCATAGTATCAGGTTTTCTGGGTCTCTATGTTTTTGGTTGGACAGGTTTCTCAATTTCTTTCGTAGGTTTTTGCATTCTTCATCAAACCATTTGTCATTGTTGTTAATTTTCTTAGGTTGAAATTTTTAGATTTGATAGGGAAGCTGAGAGGTCAAATATACTGTTTAGGTTTTCTACTTCTAAGTTTTACAAACATTTTGTCTAGGATATTCTCTAGAAGGGATTGTATTTGTTGTTGCCTAATAGTTTTTTGTTAGATTTCCACACTACTTTCCTTCCATCTATAGCATTTCTAAATATTATTCAGTTCCTTCGGCTTTGATGCCTCACGATTGAGCATAGCTCTGTTCAAGTAGAYTGTGATTTTGCTGTGATCTGATAGGGGTGTCAATGGACAGACTGTGAACGCTCTAAGAGACTCTGGGTTGAGGTCAGTGATAAAGTCTACAGTACTACTGCCAAAAGATGAGGTATAGGTGTACCTACCAAAGGAGTCCCCTCGAAGCCTACCATTGACTATGTACATACCCAGCATCCGACAGAGCTGCAGAAGTTGTGACCCATTTTTGTTGGTTATGTTGCCGTAGTTGTGTCTAGGGGGGCATATGGAGGAGGGAATGCTGTCACCTCCAGGTAGGTGTTTGTCCCCCTGTGTGCTAAGGGTGTCAGGTTCTTGTCCAGTTCTGACATTTAGATCGCCACAGACTAGTACATGTCCCTGGGCCTGGAAATTGTTTATCTCCCCCTCTAGGATGGAGAATCTGTCATTGTTAAGGTATCGGGATTCTATTGGGGGGATATAGGTAGCACACATGAGGACATTTGTCTCTGTTGACATAATTTCCTTATTCATTTCTAAACAGATGTAAAATGTTCCTGTTTTGACTAATTTAATAGAGTGGGTTAGGTCGGCTCTATACCAAATTAGCATACCCCCCCGAGTCTCTTCCCTGTTTCACACCTGGTAGTTTGGTGGATGGGACTACCAGCTCTCTGTAATCTAGAGGGCAACCAGTGGGTCTTTCTCCTTTACACCATGTTTCTTGTAGGATGACAATGTCTGTATTTCCAATTTCTTTGATGAAGTCTGTGTTCCTGCTCTTTAGGCCAAAGGCAGATGACCTCAGACCTTGTATATTCCAGGATGAGATAGTAAGAGCTTTGTGTTCCATAGTGTCTAGTGTTTTTTTGTGTGGTTGGGCCTGTTGCTCTACTCACTGCCTGGGCATATGTCCTGCTGTCATGTTGAGGTCCTTACCTTAGGGGCGGGGGTCATAGGGGGGCAGAAGGGGCATAGGTCTGATATGGGAGGGCCTATATAGGGTGTGGCCAGGGTTTGCTTGCGGTGATCTTAGCTGGTTGGGGTGTGGCTGGTGATGCTGTGGTCTAGGTGTAGGTTCTCTTGGCATGGGTTCTCTCGGTGCAGGTCCTCTCTCTCTCTCTCTCTCTCTCTCTCTCACACATACACACGCTGTCCGTCTCTCTCTCTCTATCTCTCTCCATGTCTCTCTGTCTCTTCCTCCCATACCTAAAGTGCATACATACTTTTGCAATAATTGGAATTCATTACGTTTTTGACTCCCTTTCCCTTGCAGGACGGACTGTGACTCCTCAACTTCTCTTCTCTGCTCCTTCCCCACCGCCAACGTCTCTCTCCTGAGGAATGGCAAGAACCAGGTGATCCTTATATACACTGTTTATCCATCCACCTTCATTAGCCTATGTAACGATTAGAAACGTTTTACAAATTCACAGAATTAATTGGGAGGTTTTCACTATGATGTTTGAACTCATTTGAACCCTCCCTCTGAAGGTGATGACATACGGCCAGCCCTATCGYATCTCTCTGGAGCTGGAGATGCCCGAGTCGCCAGCCAATCAGGAGTTAGGAATGTTCATGGTCAAGATGTTCTGTTACTCCGGACAGGGGCAGACTGTGACCTCTTCAGCACGATCTGTGAGTTGACCAGTGTTGGCAATATCAAGTATTGTGTTGGATTTGTTCATGTGCATCTCATAGTTGCATATTAAACAACCCTGCTTTGCACTTTTTAATATTAATCTGTTTTGATCTGTATTGGTGTGGTATATTTTGAGTGTATGTTCGATTTTCGTATATTGATGCAACCAAATTGCCCAGCAATGGGGAACAATCAATATCTTCTGAATCTGAACAAATCAGCTGCACATTTAAATATTCTGATTGTCCTGTATTGGTAAATTGACCACCATGTTGGTCTGCCTCGCTGTCTCAGGTAAGGCAGCTCAGCTCCAGCTCTCGCTTTGTGAGTACGCCGCTGCCACACACTGACCTCCCACGCAGCTGTCATACTGCATACTATGACTGCTTATGACATCTCTTGTATAGTTAAATATAACTATATAACTGCTTATGACATCTCTTATATAGTTAAACATAACTATATAACTGCTTATGACATCTCTTATGTAGTTAAACATAACTATATAACTGCTCATGATATCTCTTATGTAGTGTTTTTTTTTACAGTGTAATAAGCTTTATGACAGAGGTACAGTATGTCAGAGGAATGTGGCAATGGACAATAAAGTAAAATATGCATTAGAAAATGTGTACATTGGCCATAGGGTGTCCTGCTCCATGTCCTGTTCCTATTAGACAATGCTGCGGTATCGCTCCGGCCTGCTCCAGACTCTGGGAACACTGTTTCTCATCCCGTTCTTCCTGGCTGGAACGGCTGACCAGAAACAGCTGGTAGAGGTGGAGCTCTTCTCCGAATACAGAGAGGATTCTGTGAGTCTCTGGTCCCCCAGTGTGTGTGTGTGTGTGTGTGTGTGTGTGTGTGTGTGTGTGTGTGTGTGTGTGTGTGGTGTGTGTGTGTGTGTGTGTGTGTGTGTGTGTGTGTGTGTGTGTGTGTGTGTGTGTGTGTGTGTGTGTGTGTGCACAGGAATAATCCTTCTCTCTCTGTAGTATGCCCCCTCTATAGGAGCCATCATTGAAATCCAGTCTCAAAGGGTGCAGATCTACTCAGCAAATCTCTACATTCACGCTCACTTCACTGGCATAAGGTTAGCTTTACCTCACATTAAATCTTTAACAAGTATGAAACATTTTGATTTACTTAAAAAGTAACACATTTACTTGAAAGTATGAACTAAAATGAACTAATCCCCCCACCTCCTRTCCAGTGGTGAAAAAAGTACCCAATGTCATACTTGAGTAAAAGTAAAGATACCTTAATAGAAAATGACTTAAGTAGAGGTGAAAGTCACCCAGTAAAATACTACTTGGGTATTTGGTTTTAAATATACTTACACTACCAGTCAAAAGTTTTAGAACACCTACTCATTCAAAGGTTTTTATTTATTTAGACTATTTTCTGGTTGAGAGAATGTCATGTGTGTGCAAAGCTGTCATCAAGGCAAAGGGTAGCTATTTGAAGAATCTCAAATATAAAATATATTTTGATTTGTTTAACACTTTTTTGGTTACTACGTGATTCCATATGTGTTATTTCATAGTTGTGATGTCTTCACTATTATTCTACAATTTAGAAAATAGTAAAAATAAATACCCTTGAATGAGTAGGTGTTCTAAAACTTTTGACCGGTAGTGTAAGTATCAAAAGTAAAAGTATACATTTCCAATTKATGTAAAAAGTACATTATTTTCTTTAGGAATTTAGTGAAGAAAAAGTAAAAGTTGTCAAAAATATAGATAGTAAAGTCCAGATACCCCAAAAATCTACTTAATTAGTATGTTAAAGTATTTTTACTGAAGTACTTTACACCACTGCTCCTCTCTCCCCTCATCAGGTACTTCCTGTACAACTTCCCGACACTGTCAGCAGTAATGGGTGTGGCCAGTAACTTGTCCTTCCTCAGTGTCCTCCTCCTCTTCAGCTACCTGAGGTTCATCTGGGGCCGAGTTATCAACCCCCAAAAGGTGAGAGTGGAATGGCCCCTAGAACAGGAGAACATGGTATGATTCACATAGTGAGACAGTGTAGTGAATCTTTGTATAACCTGTGTATACTGTTCTCGTACCTGTACAAAAAATGTATTCAGAGACAGTAGTCCCGGGACGTTCTAGTATATTCTGCATGTGTTCATGTATGTGTGTGTGTGTCTGGGCGTGTGTGTATGAGTTGAGAGATAGGATTCATCTTCATCAGAGGCTAGCCGGGATGGACGAGAGCGAGGACACTGAACACCTACAAGATTACCAGGATGACACTACAGGTAAGTACACACTTGTACACACACCTGTGTGAGATGTATCATGTGTTGTTTGTTTCCTATATCATGATGTTATGTTTGGGTGTGCTTTTCACTCAGGAATCGAGAATTCTTCATCGGATGCACTACTGGAGGCACATCAGATTACAGCAACCCATCTGAACCAGAAGGAAGAGTCCATTCTCAAAGCAGATGGGGGGGAGATGGACATCAAACATGGAAGGTTTCAGAGTGAGATAGACGAAGAAGAGATCATTGCTGAGGAAGAGGTGGATAATATGGGCATGTCTCTTGACCCAGAGTTGGAAGGGTCATCTGAGACAGCAAAGCAGCCAGACAGCATCCCTAGCACACTGACTGGAACCTCAACCTGTGTGATATCCTGATGGAGAGCTCCAATGGATGCACAGTGGCTTAATGACCAATAGTTGGGAGCCAAAGTATTATCGTTAGCGGGGGCCCTCTTGTACTTTGTTACTGTAAAACAATATGAAGATTTGTTAAGTTTAAAAACCTTCTATGTTTAAAGCTGTGTGAATATATTACTTTTTGTGTCCTCTTTTATTTAGTTTKTTTAAAGTTGTGTGATGATTCACACAAAAACCAGACAATGTTGAAATATTTGACCATAGGCCTCCACCTAAGATTACCATTTTACTGTAGCCTACAGTATTGCACAAATGGAGTAAGGGTTATATCAGATGACCTCAGTATTATGAAACATTCAGGGTGGATGACAACACAAAGTGCCTTCCTCATTTTAATATGTTTGTATGTTACCAGATAGTTTTCCATCCAATTGGCAACAAATTTTCATGTGAATATTCTAAAATCCACATTAAAWAAATATGAACATTGTTCCACCAGTGGTTTCCAACAAACTTACTTGTTGCGTGATGATGTAGTGCACACAAAATGTACTTTCTCGCTTAAGTTTTCATGTAGGCCTACCGAACAGATAGTTTTGTCACAAAAAACTGTTGCGTTAAATAGCAAATGTGCCTACTCTGGTCTCCTCACATGCGCTCCAGTCAATAGCTCGCATATAAAGTGCGGATAGGCTGTGCGGTTACCACTAGTTACCATAACCATTAAGTCAAAATGGGCTTTATTGTAAAAATGTATGAAAACAAATATTTGCTGTTTGGTCATAATTTAAGGTTAGGGGTTGGCATAAGGTTAGCAGTGTGGTTAAGGTTAGGTTTAAAATCACCTTAGAAATGGGCGGGGTTTACGACGGGGGGGTTTACGACTTTGTAATGTGGTAACTAGTGAAGACCAGGCTGTGCAGCTAGACTAGTTTACATGATGAGATTATTATGGYTAAGAGCGAGTATATCATTTTTTGTCAAACGGCAGACAAGCATCGATCATCATGTGACCAGAATAAYACCCCTCGATATTTATAAATTATTAAATTAAATTATCATCAACCTCATCACAGTGCGCTTTCACCACCGTGTGAAGTTCATAATTTACTTCATCTGTAGCCTAATAAACTGTATGGCTTCCCGAGTGGTAGTGGGAGGACCACACACCATATCATCGCTTGACTCCAAGTTTACTTCGATATGATAGATATGTCAATATTTGCGCAGAAAGGCGTTTACACCGCAATTTCTCACAGTTATTTTTACGGAAACAAAAAGATCCCACCATGTCGAACGAACAAATGATCCGTTGGCATTCATAAAAGTGTACCTAAACTTCACAGCTGTCATTTTTTATAAGGCATGACTTTGCTTGCATAAAAACGGTGGATGGAAACGTGATTAGTAACCAGAATTCTATCCAACCTTTTATGCAAGTAAAGTATCGTAAATGTCGATACAGAAACATAACTTTTTCTGTAAACTTTTCAAATGTTGACAAAACAAAATACGCTAGACAAGGTGGGATCTTTTTGTGTCAATAAAATTAATTATGCGAGAAATGTCGGTGGAAACGCTTTTAATGAACATATATTGATATAATAACCATCATATAGAAGTAAACTTGGGAGTCACACGATGGCATGAAATTTACTATAGGCTATAGGCTAAGGGTGGTGAAAGTGCAAGTAAATGAGCTTGATGCTGCTTTCCAATAACTATTGAGGGTCTTATTCTGGTGACATGATAATGAATGTTTGGCTGCCATTTGACAAATAAAAAGTATCTCGCTAATTTGTCCATAACAATGATCTCATCATATAGGCTATACGTGCGCTAGATAGTTATGTTGYCTAGAGCGCATGTGCCAATACCCTATATAACGCAAAATTATTTTGTGATAAAACCATCAGTAGAGTTGAAAATGCGACGGAAACCCATTTAACTTGTATTTTCTATTCGGAACATGGGAATTTAACCGCAAAATGTATCTTTATGTGCAACATGTCATCACGCACAGCCTTTTACCTGCAACAATGAAGTCAATTTAATGGAAACATATAAATGGTGGGAAAATGCACATACTATTTTTATGCGGATTTTAGAATAT
The DNA here is from genome assembly GCF_002910315.2 of Salvelinus sp. IW2-2015. Lineage (NCBI taxonomy): Eukaryota > Metazoa > Chordata > Actinopteri > Salmoniformes > Salmonidae > Salvelinus > Salvelinus sp. IW2-2015. Next base: position 20,185,544 of record NC_036846.1, on the reverse strand, counting down.
TGGCATGAAAATCTGTCGCCAATGCGATCTAAACCTAGCTAGTGACAAACATTATTATGTCTCCCATGTTCCCCTCATCATTTTCATTTAACAAATATTATAAATTATTTTACTGGTGTTTGTATAGCATTTATGCATTTACATCCTACATTTCACATTCTGTCTTTGTCACTCAAAAACATGTTCACAGCACAATCTGTCCCAAAAAAATGCAGTGTATTTTTTATTTCTTTATGACATTAATCAAGTAACCTAAGATTTTTTTAAATATCATATAGTAGTTAGGCCTGTTAGTAAAACATTCTGTATAGAGTACCACAGTATGTGTCATWATACCCATAAAACCTAGATGTCAAACAGGGAAACGTTCCAATAATTTTTTCCACCATAGGGGATTATAGKAACACTTAAAATAAGGGCTGTGTTTCGTGTAGGCTTTCCCTGGCGTGACGTTTTCATAACCATGTAAATTTCTCTAGGACATGGTGACTTTCATCAATATATTTGCCTGTATTTACCTGTAAAAAAATGAAATGCTAATTAGCTGCTAATGTGATTATCATAAAGACCTACAAATACCATTGGTGATCTGGACGAGACTGCCGAATCGAGGCAAAGGTAAGAATCTCTGGATTAACTATCTAATGTTAGCTAAATGTAGTAATGAATAAATTGGCAAAATTGCTTTAAATTAACAATTCTGTGAACTGTATTGTGAATGTTTTAAATWTACACAATACCTGCGTAGTAAAAGTTTCGGCTAGAGATGCCGTGCAGGAGCTTGCATGGATTTGTAGTCTTGCATGATGTCTACTTTGATGCTAATTAGCATTTTCGAATATGAGAGTAAATAGAGCCAAATATATTAATAAAAGTCACCTTGTCCGAGAGAGTTTTACATGATTATCAAAACGTCACGCCAGGGTAAGCCTACACAAAACACAGCCCTTACTTTAAGTCATTCTAAAAATGGATTGGAACCATTTCCCTGTTTGACCGCTAGGTTTTATGGATATTATGACACATCCACTGTGGGGCTCTATTTGGATACTAGACAAAATATTTTTTCCATATGTTTGATACCGTCACAATAATTCCATTCCAGCTATTACAATGAGCCCGTCCTCCTATAGCTCCTCCCACCAGCCTCCTCTGACAGAGTACCCTATGGCCTATTCATATGACATTGATGCAGATGACGCAGATGTATTTCCTAGATAACATCACAAACAAGAGAGACTCCTGTCAACCTGCAGTTCAATGCCATGCTGCCAGTCACGCTCACTCACTCACCAGAATGTTTGGAAACGTTGTTGCGTCACAGCATGCAAAATACTGCCACGTCAGGGATAACGCAGGGAAACAGAGCTAGAGTCTATCCTACTGCAGTCCACTGACTGTACAGGTGTCATTTCTACGGACTAAATGAACCCCTAGGGTCCAAAAGGGTTCCACAGATTTATCAAGGGGATGCTGTTCGGTGCACAAGGTAGGCTGTATAGTGTACCAAGGTAGGCTGTATAGAGTACCAAGGTAGGCTAGCAACTTTTATTATCAGTGTTTCAGCATCCTTATTGCAACACCTAAATAGACTTTGTCATTTCATTGTCAGACCTTTACCCGTTTAAAAAAAATGTGTTGTAGCTATAGCTTATTCTTGTGTCTCTTGTTCGTGAATGAATTTACACGTTTTTCAATACTATTTTATTCTTAACAATATATTCAAAAACCTTAATTTGCTTGTGTGTTTTGTGCTGTATAMGATTTTTAAAATAATTTTTAAACATTGGAACATATAATCTCTATTCAGGAGACTCATCTTTCACCCACAAAGGGGATTAGGCCTACTACATTGGAGTGAAGTTATCAGGATAACTAAATCCCCTGGAATATCACCCTTTCACCTGGGAATGATGGACAACACAACACCCCCAGCTCTGAAGGAAATGAAGGATGTAGAGAAAGAAAAGGAGARGGTAGAAGGAGAGTTGGAGAATGGAGAACATGACGATGACAATGATGATGGATTTCTTGGACTCTTGAATGATGTCGACCAACATCCGCCCAGTGTGTTTGGTACGGTGAAACCACAAACCAAACTTCTCTCTAGCCCGGACTCACCCTCTAACAGTCTGGAACTACAAGGCCATAAAAGAGGACCAGAAGAGAGACCAAGGCATCTGGAAGATACAGAACCAGCCTCTGACATGCATGTGACTCGAGGCCTTTTGGTTGATATTCAAAGATGTGACAATAGAGTGTGGGAGAGGGGAGAAGAAAGGGGAGAAGAGAGGGGAAAAGTAGAAGAAGAGGAGTGGTCAGAGAGTGAGAGAGTAAACAATTCAAGGATGAACAGAAGGAGCGCAAAGGAGAGATGGAGACTGAGGAAGAGGGAGAGGTTGGGAGGGAGCATGCCAGCAGCAAAGACAGAGGGATGGGAAAAGATGGAGAGAAGAGAGAGATGGAGCGGGTCAAGGAGGATGAGAAAAATGGAAGAGGAAGAGGGGATGCAAGATGGAGGTGTGCTGAATGAGAGGAGTGAGGAGAGGAAGAGTACAGAGGAGATAGGGGATACAGAGACAGCGAGGATAGGGGATAGAGAGATAGACAGAGAGGGCACAGGGGACAGCGAGATGGAAGTAGAAAATGCAGGGGACAGAAAGATGGAAGGAGAGCGTGCAGGGGATAGTAAGATGGCAGGAGAGAGTGTCAGGGATAGAGAGAAGGATGGCGAGAAGGAGGGTGCCAGCAGCCTGAGCTCTGAAGGGAGCTGGTCTCCTTCCCCCCATCCCATCCTCTCCAGGATGCACATGCACTCCTCCGTCTCATCCTCCTCTTCCTCCTTCAACTGCTCCTCAGCGGAGAGCGATGATGTCTTCAGCGAAGGAGAGGACACAGCCAGCAAAAGGAGCACCATGAGGAGGGTGAGATTGAGAACCAAATGTGAAAAGAGAGAGAGTGTAGGTCTACTAGATACACCATACTTTAGGAGATCATATTTCAAATAGGCAACGACAATAAGTCACTGGTTTCATATCCACTGTAGGCTGTTTCTGTTGATGCCTTTATTCTCCATGACAGAATGTCTGTAATTTCCATTCCCTTCTCAACCCCTCTCTGTCTAACTGCTGTCTGCGATTTGCATGAGTTTGAAAGCGAGCCTTGAGCCTTGACACGGGAAAATTTGAATAGGATTTGCATGGGTCCTACTGATGGAGATAGGGGAGACCGGAGAGGAGGGTGATGGGTGTCCACCAGTGCTTTCCCATTCCCCTTAGTGTGGGCCTACAGTATTTTGACTCAAGTTATTCCACATTTCCCATTACGACACTAAAGAGAGAGATAATTGAAATAGAAAGTAGGCTATTTTAAGCCCATATGACAATGGACATTTTCTTTACTCCAGTGTCGCTCCTGGAGGACCTTCCTAACCGTGATGCAGTGGTCAGTGCGTCGGCAGAGCTCATGGGTCCAGCTAGCAGGACATCAAGGCATGTGTCCATTCAACAACACAAACACATCAATATAGCACTTCATATGTACTGTATAACTCACTGTATCACATCTCACCCTTTACTCACACATCATCAGCTCTCCAAATCATTCACTCATTCTGTTACAATGTGAGCATTGAGGAAACTGCAGATACATTGGTTAGTTAGTGAATGTAGAAGTTAAAGTTAAATATTGACTACACCCATCCTCCTCTTGCCCCTGCCTATATGTTGCTAGGTAACTTCCAGCTGAGTGAGGGGGGTGAGGTGCTGAAGCGTTTCAGTGAGGTGGAGGCTGTGTGTCTTCAGGCCCTCATGGCCGACCCCCTGCGTCCATTTGTACCGCAGTATCATGGCTCGGTCACCAAGGGGGGCGAGAGTTACATCCGCCTGAAGGATTTACTGAGTGGCCTGAAGAACCCTGTCATCATGGACTGCAAGATGGGCGTGAGGTACTGTGTGTGTCAGAGGAGGCTGGTGAGGGGAGGATGGCTCATAATAATGGATGGAAATGAATGAATGGAATGGAATCAAAGATGGAAAACCAGGTGTTTGATGCATTTGATTCCAGGCATTTCATTTAATCTGTTACAGCCATTACTATGAGCCCGTTCTCCCTATTAAAAGTGCCACCAGCCACCACTGGTGTGTGTGTGTGTGTGTGTGTGTGTGTGTGTGTGTGTGTGTGTGTGTGTGTGTGTGTGTGTGTGTGTGTGTGGTGTGTGTGTGTGTGTGTGGTGTGTGTGTGTGTGTGTGTGGTGTGAATGTGCATGTGCATGTGTGTGTCTGTAATTAAGCTACTGTTGCTCTTAGGACATACCAGGAAGAGGAGTTAACCAAAGCACACACTAAGCCCACCCTGCGGACTGATATGTACCAGAAGATGGTAAAAGTAGATCCGACGGCTCCCACAGTGGAGGAACATGAGCAGCGAGGCGTGACGAAGTGGCGCTACCTGCAGTGGAGGGATAACACCAGCTCAACTGCCACATTAGGCTTCAGGATCGAGTGCATCATGGTGAGAGACACGGCTCCAACGCCCAAACCTCTGCTGTCTGCTGATTGGCTAAATTATAACAGAAGGAAACAAACATCAGAATCAAGATCAAGATAAAAAATATTATTTTAATTAATTTATTGACTTCATCATTGATGTTTCAAAAGTCCTGACTGTTCTCGACCTCTCTGTCTCTCAGGGGAGGGTCTACTAACTTCCCTGGATTATGTATACTGGAGTTATGTATACTGGGGTTATGTATACTGGGGTTATGTATACTGGGGTTATGTATACTGGGGTTATGTATACTGGGGTTATGTGTACTGGGGTTATGTATACTGGGGTTATGTATACTGGGGTTATGTGTACTGGGGTTATGTGTACTGGGGTTATGTATACTGGGGTTATGTATACTGNTATGTGTACTGGGGTTATGTATACTGGGGTTATGTATACTGGGGTTATGTATACTGGGGTTATGTGTACTGGGGTTATGTGTACTGGGGTTATGTGTACTGGGGTTATGTGTACTGTTGGTGGTCTACAATAGTGCCAGGGTTTTAGAACCCGATTCAATTAGATCCGCTTTAGCCAACATCCGTATATTTGTATAGAGTCAGAGGTGAAACTGCTTTAGAGCTGTCAAATTCACAAGCAACTCCTGGCATTACACCTTAAGCATTGCCATTGGCTGCATGGAGTCACATTAAGAGAAATCCCATGCAGCCTTGTTTAAGTTAAAACACTAGAATGTAAGAATCCTCATTATTTAGTTAAATTATTTTCAATTTGAGCGTCATTATTTCTATATAGCCTACACCAGGAATCATCAACTAGTTTCAGCTGCGGGATGATTTTTTCTTGAGTAGATGGTCAGCGGGCCGGAACGTAGGCTGCAAATTGACCACAAGAAGTCCAAACAGATATGTTTGACTAAAACATAATAATTTCAAGCCTTGCTTATATTTCTATACGATCACATGTAAGTGTGGGAATACTTGGTAACACATGTCTTATATTAAAATCACTTGGAGCTGATTTCCTGGTGTTTTTATACTCTATTATGTACAGCAAACTTGTTTTTTCTCTCATTAAACTTGATGGGCCAAATATAACCACCCGTTTGGTGAACCCTGGCGTACACTTTCTCATTCTTAACTTCTAACGCGAGTGGGCGGGTTAGGCTTTGTGACAATGATCACAAGAGCAGTTGCTCACCGATTTAACATCTCCAACAGCTCCAATGCAGTTCCACCGCCAAAACATCAGCAATGCGGGTGTCGGCTATCGCTTGTTAATAGTTGATCTGATTGAATCTAGGCCTAAGTCAGTGTTTGTCCCTGTGTGTCTATGTTAGATGGAGAATGGCAGCGTACAGCGGGACTTTAAGAAGATGCTCACCCCAGCCCAGGTCACCGAGGCCCTCCTCTTCTTCACCAAGAGTCAGCTACACATCCTGGTAAGTCATTTGCCATCAACATCACCTATATTATGTACAACATAAAGGTTTCACATACCTCTAATAATATAGTAAAAATATMAATCCTTTTCACCCTGCACTCTCCCTTCTGGTTTCTCACCGTTAGAAGGCCTACCATTCCAGACTTCAGACTCTGGATGAAGCACTGAAGGAATCCCCATTTTTCAAAGCCCACGAGGTCAGTTCATATTTACCACTTAAACATGTCAACTCTCCCTCTACTTAATAATAACATATTTAGTCTCAGAACTGGTCATTCAGTAATGTTTTGGGTTCACCTGACAGGTGATTGGCAGCTCGCTCCTCTTTGTCCACGACCGGACCAGTCAGGCAAGCATCTGGATGATAGACTTTGGGAAGACCACCCCATTGCCCAGCAGTGTGCAGCTGAGGCACGACGTCCCTTGGGCAGAGGGGAATCGGGAGGACGGGTACCTGATCGGGCTGGCCGCCCTCACCTCTTTCGTGGGTCAGGCCATCAGCCAGGCAGCCTGCAGACAGGAGGAGAACCATGGAGAGGAGATGGGCAGTGTCGCACACACCCTGCAGGAACAGGAACACACACAGACTAAAAGTCAGGGTGGTCAGGGCGAGGCAGCACAGAATGAAGGTACTTCTGATGGAACAAGAGAGAACACATCAGGACAATACTTACAGGAATGTGTTCCCTAATTTACATCGATTATGTTTGTGGATGATTTGAGGCATTGCAATAGACAGTATTAATGGACAGAAGTCTCAACTGTTTAGACAGAATACAGGGTGAATTGAGTTGAATAAGGTGTTTATGGACAATATTTTTTCATTTTTTACAATAAAAACGACCTATTGTACAAATGCCTCATCTATAGACATCACATTGACAGTTATCAACGTGTTCCAACTCAAATATCTGGTTCGTCTCATTTGAATGTGCCATTGAGGAAATTTAATTTGAATAGCCACAGTCGATACTTCAGGCTTTGTGGTGGTGGTTATCTCCTGAACCATCACTGCAGGACAGGTGAGGGAGGCTAGCACCCAACATCAACAAGATGCACCCAACAAAAACAGGGTATTTCATTTAATTACACGTTTGCAGCATTACATCTGTGTCACGTGTGGGCAAAGTTGCCAGGAATTGTCTTTACTGCTCAGTGGATGTCCCTGAGTCCTCTTCCCTTGAAGGTTGCGCGCAAGCTCAAACCACTCACAAGGGGGCATTGTTTAAAGTTATCAGTCCGTCTGCGGACAGGGCACTATCAATTTGGTCCCAATCGCAAATTTGATATTGTAGTAGCCATTTATTTTCATCCTCACAATTTATATTGCTAAAACTAAGCACTTTGACTAATATTTAGTTTTGATCAAGCATTGTTTAGATGTGGTAAATAATTGATTTACACTGCCAAATGATGCATCACCAGAGCAACGTTGAAGTTTCTCCAATTTGCTAGCTAGRGAGCTTTTAAACTGCACAAGTGAAGTTAACCAGCAACCCATGTCTATAAAATAAATAGCATTTGTTCAGATAATTTGGTGACAGTACTCGGTAACTTTGCGAGACTCAAGATGACCTTCCGAAAATGGTACCCCAACCTGGCTGTGGTCGCACGTGTCCGATTTGACCAAGGTATGGCTAATTAGCTAGCTAACGTTAGCTTTCGCTAGCAAGTCTTTTTAAGGCAACCTCTGTGTTTAATAGTTTAGTCAACCAATGTAATGGGTATTTAAATAATTTTTTATTACGTTTGCCTGAACTGTCAGGTTGAAAKCAGCTCCCTTCAAATGGATTCCACTCGTACCAGGTCATGGGATTCCGCTGTAATCAAATTACTAGTAACGTCTTATTTGACTTTTCGTAGCAGGTCAGGATAATTTACGCTGCAGATAAGAGAAGGGCTATGATTATAGTTAGGATAAATGCTTTTTTTTGTTTGTACTTTTGACGTTAATTTGACAAAATCGGGATCCCTTCTAGCCATGACCCTCGTACCACTGCGGTGGGCTCTGCGCTGGCAAATGCAATTGCGCGCGTCCCGGAAGCTAGTGACCATGGTATATGTAGTTCTAAACCGCAGTGTTTACGTCTCTGTTAAAGTGCAGAACAGTAGCTATATTTCCATAGAGCAATGCAGTGGGACACAATTTATAACCATATTAACTTCACGTTTTGGAACAGAGTTCTATATTTTTAAATTTCTATTTTTCACTCGTTTTGATTTATGTTCGTCTGAAGTAGCCTATAGTCGCAGCGCTTGATGTACTGTCACCCAGGGTTGTGTTTTGTATCTGACACTGACAGTGGAGTATGGCGGACGGTGGCCGGTTCTACAGTGGTAAGTTACCCTGGAACAAGGCTTCAAATCTGCTTCTAAACAGTTGTTTTCCTCCTCTGCCTAGATCAGGAGGGAGTTGTCGTCCAGAGAGATGTCACGCGCAAAGGCAAGCTACCAGGAGGTAAAACGCCGAAGTGTAAACAAATAAGTGAGGCTATTGGCATATGGGGACAGGACAGTCTTTTACGTTTTCTGTGACCGACGTGTGACACAGGCTTTTTAGGCGACATCCCGATTCAGAAACAACCCCAAGCACACCTGGCTACCTATACAGTGTTGGCAATTATTTTTTAGTGAGAATCGCGATTGCCTCCTTGATTTGTCAGTAAATTATGTTTTGCCCACTGCCTTGCTGCAGCAGACATTTTTTTGCCCACCGCACACCCCCTCCCCTTGTGCTTCTCTGCCTGTGTGTGCTCCATTGCGGTGACTGCTGTTGCACAGACAACTTGAATCAATCTCGTTTGCTGCTAAATTAAGTTGGAAAATTCGCTAAATGCTATGAAAACCATAGAAATCATCKGTGTCAAAATTCACCAAAGGCAGCCTGAAAAGTAGCTGAATTTGTCGCTAGCCTTTACCAATAAAAGTATCTGTAGGGGTCTGAACTTGCTAAATATAGGTACAAATTTTGCAACACTGGTGACCGTTGGTCAGTTGGCCAGACTGAGGCATGCTCAATATTTTAAATGCAGATTCAGAAGTATTTGTGCCATTTATCACAAAATATTTGGAGCTACTTTAGTCACCTTAAACAGATATTCATACCAGAAGATTGCCCGTACGAGGTTGTTTATGATGATCCATCCATCCTCTCTCTCTCTCTCTCTCTCTCTCTCTCTCTCTCTCCCTCCCCCAGAGCATGACAACAGAGTCGTGGGCCCTCAGTTCCGGGGGGGGTGTATGAGTCGGGGCTCCTTTAGGGGTCCGGCCAGGCAGCAGAGGCCTCGAGGGGGCCAAATGGGTGGGTTCAGGGGCCCTGGACCGGGACCTCGGGTCCGGTTCGAAGATAACTATGTAGACGTAACTATGAACAGCGGGAGCCCACAGGATGGCAGCTCTCACCGCAGATTGTGAGTGAGATTGCATACTACAACTGTTACATGGCAGCGATAAGATTTTCTGTTACTGTCTATAAATAAACATATGTGTGAGATGATTCTTTGTCAAGTAACACTGTGCACTCMGACCCCTTTAGCAACCCGTACAGGTGGCCGAATCGGAGAAGCGATGGACAATTTGACCGAGACAGAAGAGGAGCTGGGTGCTACAGAGGAGGAGGAGGTGGAGGAGGAAYAGAKGGAGGCGGAGGAGGAAAAGACAAGAGCAGTTGGTACAAGATGATTGTGAGTYTCTTTAACCTCTCTAGGGTATGTGGGATGYTAGCGTCTCACCTCGTCAACAGCCAGTGAAACTGCAGGGCGCCAAATTCAAAACAACAGAAATCCCACAATTAAAATTCCTCAAACATACATGTATTTTACACAATTTTAAAGATACACTTCTTGTTAATCCAGCCACAGTGTCCAATTTCAAATAGGCTTTACGACGAAAGCAAACCAAACGATTATGTTAGGTGAGAGCCTATCCACAGAAAAACACAGCCATTTTTCCAGCCAAAGAGAGGAGTCACAAAAAGCAGAAATATAGATAAAATMAATCACTAACCTTTGATGATCTTCATCAGATGACACTTCATGTTACACAATACATGTATGTTTTGTTCGGTAAAGTTCATATTTATATCCAAAAATCTCAGTTTACATTGGCGCGTTATGTTCAGTAGTTCCAAAACATCCGGTGATTTTGCAGAGAGCCACAACAATTTACAGAAATAGTCATCATAAATGTTGATGAAAATACAAGTGTTACACATTGAATTTTAGATCCACTTCTCCTTAATGCAACCGCTGAGTCAAATTTCAAAAGAACTTTACGGAAAAAGCAAACCATGCAATAATCTGAGTACGGCGCTAAGATGACAAATCAACCCAAAGAGATATCCGCCATGTTGGAGTCAACATAAGTCAGAAATAGCATTATAAATATTCACTTACCTTTGATGATCTTCATCAGAAGGCACTCCCAGGAATCCCAGTTCCACAATAAATGTTTGTTTTGTTCGATAATGTCCATCATTTATGTCCAAATTCCTCCTTGTTGTTCGCACGTTCAGTACACAATCTAAACTCAKGACACGCGTGAAAGTCCAGCGGAAAGTACGGACGAAAAGTCCAAAAAGTTCCGTTACAGTCCGTAGAAACATGTCAAACGATGTATAGAATCAATCATTAGGATGTTTTTAACATAAATCTTCAATAATGTTCCAACCGGAGAATTCCTTTGTCTTCAGAAAAGCAAATAAAACAGAGCTCGCTCTCACGTGAACGAGCGTCACGAGCTCAAAGCATTCTGCCAGACCTCTGACTCATTCCCCTCTCATTCGGCCCCACTTCACAGTAGAAGCATCAAACAAGGTTCTATAGACTGTTGACATCTAGTGGAAGCCTTAGGACATGCAACATGACCCCATTTCCACTGTATCTTGGATAAGCAAAGAGTTGAAAACCTACCAACCTCAGATTTCCCACTTCCTTGTTGGATTTTTTTCTCATGTTTTTGCCTGCCATATGAGTTCTGTTATACTCACAGACATCATTCAAACAGTTTTAGAAACTTCAGGGTGTTTTCTATCCAAATATACTAATAATATGCATATCCTAGGATCTGGGCCTGAGTAGCAGGCAGTTTACTCGGCACGCTTTTCATCCGGACGTGAAAATACTGCCCCCTACCCCAAAGAAGTTAACAAAGAGCATGACAAGTATCTATTTCATTATGATAAACTATTTTATATTCAACTTCTTTATTTAATATATACCACTTCTTTATTTAATATATACCAACGACCTTCCCTATGCCTTAGCTGAAACTCAAGCTACTATATTTGCAGATGATACTACAATTTATGCAGCAAGACAATCGGTTCAACAGGTACAGCAAGCTTTACAAGGAGATTTAYAGAATATCAGGGAGTGGGTTTGCCAAAACAAACTTGTTTTAAACACCAAGAAAACCAAAGTTATGTTGGTCTGTTCAACTAGGAAAAGGCCAAAACAGCATAGGATACAATTAAGTATGGGAGGAGTACAAATTGAAGAAGTGGCAGAAACCAAACTATTGGGAGTGCAGCTAGACAACTGCTTATCATGGTCGTCTCAAATAACTAATCTATGTAAAAAATAATAATAATATTAAAACAGCATGCATAATCAGAAGGATAGCTAAATATTTACCAGGAAAAATTCTTCAGCAAATAACACAAGCATTAATTGAGAGTCAGGTGAACTACTGTTCTGTGGTCTGGGGAAATGCATCATCAAGTGAAGTTAGGAGGCTGCAGAATGCACAGAACAAAGCAGCAAGGATTGTTTTAAGGTGGAGATATGGTTCTTCTGTTGCAGTCATGCGCAGTGTTCTTGGTTGGTCATCAATCGACAAGATCATTTAAAAAAAACATGCTTATTTTATTTCATAATATACATCATTTAAAACGGCCAAGTTCTATTCACAACGGTATTCATTTGGTAAGAGACAGACATTCCGTAAATACTAGGAATAGATTGTTCACCATCTATGCGTTATCCAGACAGAAAAGAGAAATAGGAAAAATAACATTTCGATTTAGAGCAATAAAGAAATTGAATAAATTAACTGAGCAAACTAGAAACCTTTCAATATATACATTTTAACATTATTTTAAAACGATTTAAATATAATACATAGAAATGTTGTGGGACTATAGTAGATGAAGAATCAATATTTTTTAGATTMAGTATTTATTGGGTCATTATGTTAGTATATTATGTATGTTTGTAATAGTGTGTTATGTGAAAATGTGTTTGTATTATAAATTGTATTTTAATGTTTAAGGACTCTTGGAAGATTAGTCCAAATGGGGACTTAAAGAGATCCAAATTAAATCAACTAACTGCTCTCTCTGGCAGATTCCCTATGGGAGGAAATACGACAAGAAATGGCTGCTGACGGCTTTACAGAACCTGTGCTCCGTACCCTTCACACCTGTTCAGGTAAGTTGCTGGCAGACAGCCCAGCCATGATCATAGGACTTGACTGATGGGTTAAATYTTGTTTTTCTGATCACTGGAATAGAGGAGTGTAATGTATGCTTTGAAACCAATACAAGTACATGTATGTCTGTCTATTGTTTGTCTATTAAACCGGGGTGGCAGGTAGCCTAGTGGTTAGAGCGTTGGACTTGTAACCCGAAAGGTTGCAAGATCGAATCCCCGAGCTGAAAAGGTAAAAATATGTTGTTCTGCCCCTGAACAAGACAGTTAACCCACTGTTCCTAGGCCGTCATTGAAAATAAGAATTTGTTCTTAACTGACTTGCCTAGATAAATAAAGGTACAAAAAAATATAGAAGTAAATGTTGAGAATATTTACAAGTGCATTTAAGTATTAGTATTGTTTATCCCCCCCCCCCCCGATCCCTTTCAGTACCAGATTGAAGGCCATAAAGCCCAGTTCTACCTCGAGGATGCCTGCACAGCCAACGCACTGTGCAGAGTCTCTCGCCAAATCACAGACACTGAGGGCTACAAGGTACAGCAGCATTCTAACCGTTGGCTATACTCCTGGCTATAAGTGTATCCCTTCTATTCCTCAAACCATGATCTCCCAGTTCAATGTTATTTGATAAGAGCTGCAGATTGAATGTTAATATATACTGAACAAAAATATAAACGCAACATGTAAAGTGTTGGTGCCATGTTTCATGAGCTGAAATAAAATATCCCAGAAATTTTCCATATGCACAAAAAGCTTATTTCCCTTAAATTTTGTGCACATATTTGTTTACATCCCTGTTAGTGAGCATTTCWKCTTTGCCAGGATAATCCATCCACCTGACAGGTATGGCATATCTAGAAGCTGATTAAACAGCGTGATCTTTACACAGGTGCACCTTGTGCTGGAGACAATAAAAGGCCACTCTAAAATGTGCAGTTTTGTCACACGACACAATGCTACATATGTCTCAAGTTTTGAGGGAGCGTGCAATTGGCATGCTAACTGCAGGAATGTCCACCAGAGCTGTTGCCAGAAAATTGGATGTTAATTTCTCTACCATAAGTCGCCTCCAACGTCATTTTCGAGAATTAGGGAGTACGTCCAACCGGCCTCACAAKTGCAGACCACGCCAGCCCAGGACCTCCACATCCGGCTTCTTCACCTGCGGGATCGTCTGAGGGGGGTGGGGTGCTGAAGAGTATTTATGTCTATAATAAAGCCCTTTTGTGGAGAAACTCATTCTGATTGACTGGTCCCTGGCTCCCCAGTGGGTGGGCCTGGCTCCCAAGTGGGTAGGCCTATGCCCTCCCAGACCCCCCCATGGCTGTGCCCCTGCCCAGTCATGTGAAACCCATAGATTTGGGCCTAATTAATTTATTAATTTCTATTGATTGATATGAACTCAGTAAAATTGTTGCATGTTGCGTAAAGATTTTTGTACAGTATAATTTTTTGAAGTTGCTACTTATTTATAATAATGTTTATGCTTCCTCTACACCCCCCCATACACACACCTCCACTCCCCTCTCCTCTCTAGGTGATAGTGCTGATGAACCCCTGTCCTCCTCCCGCCATCCTCAACACTCAACTGAAGCCTGAAGACATGGAGCACGTAAAGGTGAGGGAGGGGGGAGCGATGGAGAACGTTSGAAAATAATATGGATGGATATTTACAGATGAATATGAGTAACTTGTGTAATATCTCTCTCAGCAATGCATGGCCAAGCGTTTTGATGGCTCCCAGCGAGCACTGGACCTGAACAACATCCGTACTGACCCAGGTAGCACCCCATACTACCTGGAGATTCAAACTAACCACTGTTTCTATCTTCCTCTGTCCTGGTCTAAAATGTATGTACCTCTGTTTCAGACTTGGTGTCTCAGAACATCAGGGCGATCTTGAGCAGAAAGACCTTTATGGATGCTGTGGTCAAGATCATTGAGGAAAACATCCCTGAGGTAATAGTATAATAATACCAATCTATACCCATACAGTTTCAGTGTGTAGTGCTAAAATGTGTAGATCTCTTGTCCTCTTATCTCAGCTGGTGTGTCTGAACTTGAGCAATAACAAGCTGTATAAACTGGAAGATGTGGCAGATCTGATAAGCAAGGCCCCACACCTGAAGATTCTCAACCTCTCCCACAATGAGGTGAGAGAAGAGACTGACCCTTAACCCTAATCTCTAACCTTGTCTATTCATTTGGGGGGCGAATCCTAACTTCCACATCACATTTTTACTACGTCATGCATTAATATCAATGGGAGATTACAAATTAGGATTTGCCCCTGAATATGCTCACTCGCTTAACCTTTTCCCACTCATTCCTCTTTTTTCTTTCTACATCTTCCTCTCAGTTGAAGTCAGAGAAGGAGCTGGATAGGTTGAAGGGTTTGAAGCTGGTTGAGCTATGGTTGGACCGTAACCCACTGTGTGACCAGTTCAAGGACCAGCTCACCTACATCAGGTCAGTCTCTGAGCCTGGGGGTTAGGCTTTGTGGGGGTTTGGCTGTGTGTGTTAGTTAGTAGGTAGATGGGAACACTGACATAGTCCGGTGGATGCCGCAGTCCAGTGGATGTGGTGGCCCTATTGACTCCATTACGTTGAGTGGGTGTGTGAGGTGGGATGTGACTTCTCTGTTCTTGTTCCCTCTCCATGGTGAACATGGCCACCAGTGCTATCAGGGAGAGGTTTCCCCGGCTACTCAAACTGGTAAGATGTTCTCTTTTCTTCTCTGATCCGCTCCATCTTTGACTACATTTGATTTGTTTGTTTATTTCCTGTTGTTGTTCTGTAGGATGGTCATGACCTCCCCCCGCCGATAGTGTTTGAAGTGGTAGCACCCACCACTACCCCCCCCTGCAAGGTCTGGTCCGTTTTGGTTCACAGAATAACAAAAAGGTGCACTTGATTCAGTTTGTTTGCTTGGTTGATTCTGACACATGCTCTTTTCTTTGACCAATCCAGGGTAGCTACTTCGGTTCAGAAGAAATCAAGGTCCTCATCTTGCATTTCCTGCAACAGTAAGTGTATTCACATATCTTTTGTCAAGATTCAAGTATATTCCTTCATAAAGGATATATTTGTCACCTCTAAGACAGGTAACACAGTGGGTGCTTCTCGAAATGCATACTTCTGAGCAAAGCAGTCCAAATCAAAGTATGCGAAACGAAGCATGGGGGGCACATCTCGAAGGCGTACTCCATACGTGCATATTTTGAAGCATGCATCAACACAAGCTTCAACGGAAATTATGCAAAGAAATGACCCGATCATGTCAAAAAAGTACGCAAAATCTATTGAAATCAATGGCAACCGTTATTTGAGCAGAAGCGAGAGAAAGTGTTGCCTATTCACAAATCACATGTTGCCTGACTACAATATTTGATCTTGATACGTTAATAAATACATGGTGTTTCATTTTGGCATGTTTACCTGCCTAATAGGGCTAACTGGCTAGCTAATTCTGTTAGCTAGCCACGAAGAATTGACATCTATCTTGCATAATATTTGTTTGAGGTCATTTTGCCTGTTAAACTATCTAGTTAGATACATTATTACTATTCACATATAGCTAGCTGATAGTTATGAAGTAAAACGGTTGTGTAACGGCTGTTGGAAGGAGAGGACCAAGGTGCAGCGTGGTACGTGTCCATATTAATTAAATGAACACTGAAATAACAAAGATAACGACCGAAACAGTTCTGGCTGGTGCAGACACACAAAACAGAAAACAACTACCCACAAAACACAGGTGGGATGAGGCTACCTAAGTATGGTTCTCAATCAGAGACAACGATAGACAGCTGCCTCTGATTGAGAACCACACACGGCCAAACACATAAAACATAGAACAAAACCATAGAATMCCCACCCCAACTCACGCCCTGACCAAACCAAAATAGAGACATAACAAAGGAACTAAGGTCAGGGCGTGACAGGTTGCTTTGTGTATGTCTTGTTTCGTCTTTATTGCCATTGTCATGGCTGGAAGACGGTTCAGTGAATGGGTAAGTCCATAGTAAGTCAATAGGGCTAGCTAACTAGCCAAAGAATTGGTAGCTACCCAAGAAAAATGTACCACTACCATGCATAACATTAATTTTAAATAATTTTTGCCTGTTTAACAAATCTTTTATCTAATTGATTTAAATATTGACTGGCTTTCATCAGGCTGCCCACTCAAGAGAAAGCTTCAAACTGTAACTAGTGCCTTCAAACTGGTTCAGGTTATCAATCAACCTACCAGGGTAGTTAAAAACAGTATAGGAATGAAATCATCAACATGTATTGATCATATCTTTACTAATGCTGCAGAAAGTTGTTTGAAAGCAGTATCCAAATCCCTCAGATATAGTGATCACAATATAGAAGCCATATCTAGGAAAACCAAAGTTCCAAAGGCTGGGCCTAATATTGTGTATAAGAGGTCACACAATAAGTTTTGTAGTGATTCCTATGTTGTTGATGTGAAGAATTTGTTGGTCCATTGTGTGTAATGACGAGCAACCAGACGCTGCACTTGACATATTTATGAAATTGCTTATCCCAGTTACTGATATGCACGCACCCATTAAGAAAATGACTGTAAAAACTGTTAAATCCCTGTGGATTGATGAGGAATTTTAAAATTGTATGGTTGAGAGGAATGAGGCAAAAGAGGTGGCAAATAGGTCTGGCTGTACAACCGATTTGGAAAACGTACTGCAAATTGAGAAATCATGTGGCTAAACTGAATAAAAAGAAGAAGAATCTACACTATGAAACAAAGATGAATCTAGTAAAAAGCTTCGGAGCACCTTAAATGAAATCTTGGGCAAAAAGGCAAACTCTGCTCCATCATTCATTGAATCAGATGGCTCATTCGTCACAAAACCCACTGATATTGCGAACTACTTTGATGTTTTTTTCAATGGCAAGATTAGCAAACTTAGGCATGACATGCCAGCAACAAACGCTGACATTACACATCCAAGTATATCTGACCAAATTATGAAAGACAAGCATTGTAATTTTGAATTCCGTAAAGTGAGTGTGGAAGAAGTGAACAAGTGAACAATCTGTTGTCTATCAACAATGACAAGCCACCGGGGTCTGACAACGTGCGTGGAAAATAATAAGGATAATAGCGGACAATATTGCCACTGCTATTTGCCATATCTTCAATTTAAGACTACTAGAAGTGTGTGCCCTCAGGCCTGGAGGGAAGCAAAAGTCATTCCCCTACCTAAAATAGTAAAGCCCCTTTTAATGGCTCAAATAGCCTACCAATCAGCCTGTTACCAACCCTTAGTAAACTTTTGGGAAAAATGGTGTTTGACCAGATACAATGCTATTTTTCAGCACACTTATAGGGAAGGACATTCAGCAAGCACTGCACTTACACAAATGACTGATTGGCTGAGAGAAAATGCTAAAAAGAAATTGGGGGGCTATTTTGTTCAAATTCAGTGCGGCTTTTGACATTTATCAATCAGTCTGTTGCTGGAAAAACGTATGCATTATGGCTTTACACCCCCTGCTATATTGTAGATCAAGAGTTCTGTCTAGTAGAACACAGAGGGTGTTCTTTAATGGAAGCCTCCAACAAAATCCAGGTGGATTCAGGAATTCCCCAGGGCAGCTGTCTAGGCCCCTTTTTTCAATCTTGACTAACGACATTTGAGTAAAGCCAGCGTGTCTATGTATGCGGATGACTCAACACTACACGTCAGCGACTGAAATGACAGCAACACTTAACAAAGAGCTGCAGTTCGTTTCAGAATGGGTGGCAAGGAATAAGTTAGTCCTAAATATTTCAAAAACTAAAAGCATTGTATTTGGGACAAATCATTCACTAAACCCAAAACCCCTGAAATAAATCTTGTAATGAATAATGTGGAAATTGAGCAAGTTGAGGAGACTGAACTGCTTGGAGTAACCCTGGATTGTAAACTGTCATGGTTAAAACATATTGATACAACAGTAGCTAGGATGGGGAGAAGTCTCTCTTTAATAAAGCGCTGCTCTGCATTCTTAACAGCACTATCAATAAGGCAGGTCCTACAGGCCCTAGTTTTGTCGCACCTGGACTACTGTTCAGTCGTATGGTCAGGTGCCACAAAGAGGGACTCAGGAAAATTGCAATTGGCTCAGAACAGGGCAGCACGGCTGGCCCTTGGATATACAAAGAGAGCTAACATGAATAATATGCATGTCAATCTCTCCTGGCTCAAAGTAGAGGAGAGATTGATTTCATCACTACTTGTATTTGTGAGAGGTGTTGTTGAATGCACCAAGCTGTCTGTTTGAACTACTGGAACACAGCTCGGAAACTCATGCATATCCCACAAGACATGCCACCAGAGATCTCTTCACAGTCCCCAAGTCCAGAACAGACTATGGGAGGCGCAAAGTACTACATAGAGCCATGACTACATGGAACTCTATTCCACATCAAGTAACTCATGCAAGCAGTAAAATTTGATATAAAAACAGAAATAAACCTTATGGAACAGTGGGGACTGTGAATCAACACAAACATGGACACATGCATACAAACACACAATAACATACGCACTATACACACATGTACACATGGATTTTGTCTTATAGATATGTGGTGGTAGAGTAGAGGCCTAACAGGCTGACTACACCGTGAGCGTTGCAAAATAAATTTAGAAATCTATATTATTCAATCATTGCATCCACACTGCTCGCGTGCGCCAACGAGCATCTGCGTTGCCAAGGGCTAAAATAGAAGTCAGTTCTATTTGTGACGCAGATTGCCCTGCAAGTCCTGCCTCTCCCATCTCCTCATTGGTTATACTCATGTGGGTGACTGAAAGACGAACGAGGTCAGTGGCGGTAATGCACCGAATTTATGAAAGTTGCCATTCACAATATAAAGTCATGAGAAGAAAAGGCCTAGAAGGAGGAGAGATGACTAGAAACGATTCGGTTGACCTTTTTTATGTTTGGATTCATTTTCGGAGTAGAGGACCTTATGCATTTCAGGTAAAATAACAACTCAATGTTTATATCCCAGGACAAATTAGCTAGCAACAGCAAGCTAGCTAAATAGGACAAATTAGCTAGCAAGTGCAAGCTAGCTAGCTAAATTGCCATAAATGTTTAATGCTTTTCGACCTGTGCCCAAATTAATTAATTGGTTCAGAGTTTGTTTTGATATTTTAACCTGTGTGTCGTTATCGCATTTGGTGTGGGGGGACAAAATACATTTATGCACGATGGCYCACACGCGCYCAGCTGGTTTGGGTTCCGTGTAAGGGCACACACTTAATATGTTGTGAAATGTTATGAATATATTGTAATATTTAAATGTATAACTACATACATAAATTCAAATAAATACAAACTATCTGGCTAGCTAGATTATTAAGATTCACATATCTAGCTGATCATTCTGAAGTAAAACGTTTGCTTTGTGTATATCTTGTTTCGTCTCTTGTTGCCATTATCCTGTCTGGAAGAAGGTTCAGTGAATGGGGAGGTGACGCGTGAGGTAATACAGGGGGAGTGTGAGTTCTTCTCAAATGTAATGTTTTATGCATTCTCCACACTCGTCCTCATAAGAACGTACTCAAGAGAACGTGGTCGGAGAATGCCCTCGGATGCATGAGTGTGTGGAGCACGGTAGTATGCATATTGAGAAACACCTCTGACAGTATGACCTCTGACAGCTATTATAGTGTTATGACCTCTATGGCAGATATTAGTGTTATAACTTTTCTATGGCGCTACTACAGTGTTTTAACTTTTCTATGACAGGTACTACAGTGTATATGACTCTGGGAACAGACAGCCTCTTCTAGATGCCTACCATGATGGTGCCTCCTTCTCACTCAGCTTGCCCTCCAGTCAAAACCCAAACAGGTCTCACACACACACATTTCTCCATTTGAATGTCTGGCTCATGGGAGTTCTGAATTAAATATTTATTTSTATATTTTTCATTATAGGTGTAGTTTGAGAGAGTACCATAAAGACAGCCGTAACATAAAGCGACTCAAAGATCCATGTGAGTCTTCCAAATATTTAAGACAATTAACAAGTCTGTCATCAACAGATTTGTCTGTTGTATTTCTGTAATAATGTGTGGCATTTTCTAAATGCTTCCCTCTGGAATCTGCTCCCCACAGCAACACGGTTCCACCTTACTGAAGCACACACGGCTGAACGTGGTGGCCTTCGACGAGCTGCTAAAACTCAGCATGACACGGCCTCCTTCAATGTAGACGTCAACAACACGGTTAGGCAATATCTGATTGATAGTTAGTGTAGCAATCATTCATACTATCATCAGTTTCTTCTGTTCATGGGGTTTTATTTTCAAAACCTTGAATTTTCTCTTTTTTAGACCATGGTACTGTCCTTACGGTCAGCGGCATGTTCAAAGAAGTTGATGGTAAATCTCAAGACGCGGTTAGGGCCTTTTCTCGGGTCTTCATCGCAGTTCCTGCAGGAATTTCTGGGTAATTCTAGGATCCCTCGTCACCTGATCTGTGTAAAAAATCTCTTATAAGACTGTCTGTGCTGAAGAATGCTAAAACGATATATTATATGATATATGATATACAAAAACAATGGTCAACAAATATTAATAAATATTGGCATCAGTTATTTAAAAAAAAATGTAACAGGCCAACGGTCCAAATTAAAGAAATCCGGGGGATTAATTGAAAGAATGTTTCAAACTATTTGTCTTCCGTTTCTCCCTCTCCAGTCTATGCATAGTGAATGACGACCTATTTGTGCGCATCGCTACAACGGAGGAGATCCAGCATGCGTTGCGTGCTTCCGCCCCCACCCCCTCAGCAGCCAGTCGCCACCCTCACGCCCCCCAGCAGAGATGCTCTCTGCCTTCTCCCTCAAGTCTGGCATGAACCTTGAGTGGTCGCAGAAGTAAGTTTGTGGGCATGTTCAAGCGGACATTGCTATTATTGCAAGCACCCCTTTCAAAGTTTGCTATAGATAAAAAGCCGACCTCTCACAGCGACAAGACCAAAAAAACATGTGATCAAAGGTCATGCAGTTTTTTATAAAGTCGCCTTCAAGTCGCTGCAGTTGCTTCTCACCGGTTGCACCATGCAGCCGTCGCCTGGCTACTGGGAGGTACTATTTGTCAACCAATCATTAGGGTGTTTTTGTTTGACACATGCGAACGGTACCCGAGACGTGACGGAAACAGGAACCACCTTTTCCACAATTCAAATGTTATTATTCATACAGTGGATATGTACAAATTGTGATATTTTGAGGCGCTCTCCTGATGAAACTACAGAGGAGAGTAAATTAAATCTAGATCACCTTTACTCAACACACAGACTCATACAAAGCGCTCCCTCCCCCTCCATTTGGCAAATCTGACAAATGATCCTCCTGATTCCTGCTTACAAGCAAAAACTTAAACAGGAAGTACCAGTGACACGCTCAATTCTGAAGTGGTCCGATGAAGCGGATGCTAAGCTACAGGACTATTTTGCTAGCATAGACTAGAATATGATCCGTGATTCATCCGATGTCATTGAGGAGTTTACCACATCAGTCACTGGCTTCATTAATAAGTGCATCGACAACATCGTCCCTAGTGCCTTCAGAAAGTATTCGCACCACTTGAATTTTTCAACATTTTGTTGTGTTGCAGACTGAATTTAAAATGGATTAAATAGAGATTTTTTTGTCACTGGCCTAAACACAATAATCCATAATGTCAAAGTAGAGTTATGTTTTTGGAATTTTTTACAAATTAATTCTAAATGAAAAGCTGAACTGCCTTGATTCAACCCTTTTTATGGCAAGCCTAAATATACTATACAAAAATATAAATGCAACATCAAATCAAACTTTATTTGTATTATGCGCCGAATACAGCAAGTGTAGACCTTACCGTGAAATGCTTACTTACAAGCCTTTAACCAACAGTGCAGTAACATGCAACATTTTCAAAACTTTTACTGAGTTACAGTTCATATAAGGAAATCAGTCAATTGAAATATATTCATTAGGCTCTAATCTATGGATTTCACATGACTGGGAATACAGATATGCATCTGTTGGTCARAGTTACCTTAAAAACAGTAGGGGCGTGGATCAGAAAACAACTAGTCAGTATCTGGGGTGACCACCATTTTCCTRATGCAGCATGACACATCTCCTTCTCATAGAGTTGATCAGGATGTTGATTGTGGCCTSTGGAATGTTGTTCCACTCTTCTTCAATGGCTGTGCAAAGTTGCTGGATATTGGTGGGCCAGAGTATCTCAAACATGCTCAATGGGTGACATGTCGCTGTGCATTATCATGCTGAAACATGAGGGGTAGACGGCGGATGAATGACACAACAATGGGCCTGAGGATCTCGTTACGGAATCTCTGTGCATGCAAATTGCCATCGATAAAATGCAATTGTGTTCGTAGCTTATGCCTGCCCATACATGAACCACTCTGTTCACAAGGTTTATCAGAAAACCGCTCACCCACATGATTCCATACACGTGGTCTGCGGTTGTGAGGCCGGTTGGACATACTGCCAAATTCTCTCTAAAAATATATATATACGTTTTAGGTGGCTTATGGTAGAGAAATMAACCTTTATTTATCTGGCAACAGCTCTGGTGGACATTCCTGCAGTCAGCATGCCAATTGCATGCTCCCGGAAACATGAGACATCTGTGACTTTGTGTTGTGTGACGACAACTGCACATTTTAGTGGCCTTTTATTGTCTCCAGCACAAGGTGCACCTGTGTAATGATCATGCTGTTTAATCAGCTTCTTGATATGCCACACCTGTCAGGTGGATGGATTATCTTGGCAAAGTAGAAATGTTCACTAACAGGGTTGTACATTTTTTGTTGTTGAGAAATTCCCTTTTTGTGTGTATGGAACAATTCTGGGATCTTTTATTTCAGCTCATGACATGGGACCAACACTTTACATGTTTTTTTTTTTTTTTCAGGAGTAAAAGTGTGCTTAACAAGTTACATAATAAGTTGCATGGACTGTGTTCAATAATAGTGTTTTACATGATTTTTGAATCCCTACCTCATCTCTGTACCCCACACATACAGTTATCTGTTAGGCCCCTCAGTGAATTTCAAACACAGATTCAACCACAAAGAACAGAGAGGTTTTCCAATGCCTCGTAAAAAGGGCACCTATTGGTAGATGGGTAAAAATAAAAAAGCAGCCTGTCCCTTTTAACATGGTGAATTATTATTAGGCTTTGGAAGGTGTATCAATACACCCAGTCACTACAAAGATACAGGCGTCCTTCATAACTCAGTTGCCGGAGAGGAAGGAAACTCCTCAGGGATTTCACCATGAGGCCACTAGGGATTTTAAAACAGTTAGAGTTTAATGGTTGTGATATGATAACTGAGGATGGATCAACAACATTGCAGTTACTCCACAATACTAACCTAAATGACAGAGTGAAAATAAGGAAGCCTGCACAGAAAAAAATATTCCAAAACATGCATCCTGTTTGCAACAAAGCACATAAGTAATACTGCAAAAAATGTGGCAAAGAAATTCACTTTTTGTCCTGAATACAAAGCGTTATGTTCATATTTTCAAGTATGATGGTGGTTGCATCATGTTATGGGTATGCTTGTCATCGGCAAAGACTAGGGAGTTTTTTTTAGGATAAAAAGAAACGGAATACAGCTATAAGCAAAGGCAAAATCCTAGAGGAAAACCTGGTTCAGCCTGTTTTCCAATAGACTGGGAGACAAATTCACCTTTCAGCAGGACAATAACCTAAAACACAGGGCCAAATCTACACTGGAGTTGCTTACCAAGATGACACTGAATCTTCTTGAGTTGTCTAGTTACAGTTTTGACTTAAATTGTCTTAAAATAGGGCAAGACTTTTTAAAATGGCTGTCTAGCAATAATCAACTTGACAGAGCTTGAATAATTTTTAATAATAATGGGCAAATATTGTGCAATCCAGGTGTGCAAAGCTCTTAGAGACTTACCCAAAAAGACTCGCAGCTGTAATCGCTGCCAAAGGTTCTTCTACAAGTATTGACTCGGGTGTGAATACTTATGTAAATTCGATTTTTGAATGTAATAAATTTGCAAACATTTCTAAAAACCATTTCACTGTCATTATGGGGTCTTGTGTGTAGATGGGTGAGAATATATATATWTTTTTTAATCCATTTTGAATTCAGGCTGTAACACAACAAAATGTGGAATAAGTCAAGGGGTATGAATACTTTGAAGGCACTGTTCATGTTTCAAGCAGACCACCATAGTCTCTGTGCCCAAGAACGCCAAGGTAACCTGTCTAAATGACTATCACCCTGTAGCACTCAAATATCTAGCCATGAAATACTTTGAAAGGCTGGTCATGGCTCACATCAACACCATCATCCCAGACCCCCTGGACCCTCTCCAATTCGCATACCGTCCTAACAGATCCACAGATGACACAATCTCTACTACATTCCACACTGCCCTCTCCCACCTGGACAAAAGGAACACCTTCGTGAGAATGCTGTTCATTGACTACAGCTCAGTGTTCAACACCATAGTGCCCTCAATGCTCATCACTAAGCTAAGGTTCCTGGTACTAAAAACTTCCTCTGCAACTGGATCCTGGACTTCCTGACAGGCCGCCACAAGGTGGTGAGTGTAGGCAACAACACATCCGCCACGCTGACCCTCAACACGGGGGCCCCTCAGGGGTGCGTGCTTTGTCCCCTCCTGTACTCTCTATTCACCCACGCACGACTCCAACACCATCATTAAGGCCTGATCAGCGACGACAATGAGACAGCCTATAGGGAGGAGGTCAGTGACCTGGCAGTGTGGTGGCAGGACAACAACCTCTCCCTCAACGGCAGTAAAACAAAGGAGCTGATCGCAGACTACAGGATACGGAGGGCCGAGCACGTGACGGGGCTGTAGTGGAGCGGTTTGAGTGCTTCAAGTTCCTCTGTGTCCACATCACTAAAGATCTATCATGGTCCAAACTAGTGATGCACTGATATGACATTTTTGGCCGATACCGATATCCAATATTTTCCTTGCCAAAAAAAATGATACCGATAACCAATATTTAAAATTTTAGCTGCATTTTAAGTATTCTAGTACAGCTAAATTATTAACACACACACGGACGCAGCTGTCTAAGGTACTGCATCTCCGTGCAAGAGGGTTCACTATAGTCCCTGGTTCGAATCCAGGCTGTATCACATCCGGCCGTGATTGGGCGTCCCATAGGGCGGCGCACAATTGCCCCAGCGTAGTCCGGGTTAGGTCGTCATTGTAAAAAAATATTTTTTTCTTAACTGACTTGCCTGGTTAAATAAAGGTTACACACACCACACTGACCAAAAAGTTATTTTGTTGGCGTTTACGTATGTCCCCATTACCAGTAAAACATAATCAAACCTATTTCTTTCACTTACTTGCTGTGATGTTTCGTTGTTCATTTGTTCAGTCGTTTCATTCTTAACCAGGATTTCTATGGAATGCCGTTTGGGTCTTTGTGTGTCAAAAAATATACTATTTAACACTATTTGACGTGTCAAATAAGCTTGTTGATCAATCAGAACCTGAATATAACTGCATGTTACATAATAATTGAACGTGTTCATCAATTTTTTACGTAGTTATTACACATTGATTACACTCACTCGTATTTCATATGTCACAACGATTCATCGATGCATATGCTATGATGCTGGTAAAGTTGTCTTGCGCACCTACAGTACTGGTCATAAAAAAAAGCTAGCTAGCTCATGGATGCAAGCAATGTTCTTCCCCAAAAACATAGCAAAACGACATCTGTTTCAGTAGCTATATAGTTAGCTAGCTAACTATATAGCTAGGTGTCATCATCTAAAATAACCCTAATTTATAAGACAGTTCTTGTTTGATTAATGGTGGTCGGACCCATCTATGTGAAGCTAGCCACAATAAGGATTAGCCTCAATAGTGGATTTTGCGGTTAGCCTTCAAAATAAAAGTATGGCATAATTCTACTATTTGTATTKATTTGCATCACTGTCAATGACATACGCAAAATCCACTATTGTGCCTAATCCTTACACATAACCCGGTCCGGTCGAACCTCACTTGCCAGCTGCTTATAACGTTAGCTTTGGGCAACAGGGTTAAGTAGCTGAGTAGCTATTTATTTTCAATATGCGAACAACAATTGGCAACCTAGCTAATACTTACTCACAAGGATTCCGTAATCATTGCAAAGAATAATGAAAATGACTGCAGTTTTTACTGATCATTGTTTTCAGGCTGATTGTATTGGTGCTAGCCAGGTACCAAGCTAAAGCTAGCTACCCCAGAAGTTGTGGTCGAACAAATTATGCTTTATTACCAACGCGGTATTGTAAACGTTCGTGGCTGGTGTTTGCTTGCTTGCTGACTTTTTTGTACAGATTTGACAGTGCTACTGTTTCTTTTTTGACACGCAAAGACCCAAACGGCATTCCATAGTATGTATGTTGTGAAGCTAATAGCAGTGATGCTATTACTGTGTAACTCCGGTAGGGCAACATCGGAAAAATAGTGCACTCGGTAGTGTTAACCGGTGCTCGACCAGTCGGCGAAAGCCAACATCACCACGACAGAGAACGGTTGATTGTCAAGGGCAATGAATTCCATTATCTTGGCTTTAATGGATTTTGCCTTTGAGTTGTCTCGCTGAAATGTTGTTACTCTTTCAAATGCCTGCTTGACTTGTTGACTGCTCGATCCACACAGCAGACATTGTGAGCTAGTTTAGTAATGCTGTGTTGCACGTATAGCGCAAAATTTTACGTGGCATCATCACYTCATGTACCTTTGTTATATAGGTATGCACGTCAACTTTGACATCAGTTTTGCACATCGGGCGTTAAACTAGACATCGGCTGATACTGATGTTGGCATTTTTAGCTAAAATCAGCCGATATGTTCACCGATATATTGTGCATCCCTAGTCCAAACACACCAACACAGTCATCTTAGAGGGCACAACAATGTCTCTTCTACCTCAGGAGGCTGAAAAMATTTGGCATGGGCCCTCGGATCCTCAAAGGTATACAGCTGCAACATTGAGAGCATCTTGACTGGCTGCATCACTGCTTGGTATGGCAACGCTTACACGGAACCCAAACCGAAAAGCATTAAACATGTATGGCAATTTAGCTAGCTAGCTTCCACTTGCTAGTTAATTTGTCCTATTTAGCTAGCTTGCTGTTGCTAGCTAATTTGTCCTGGGATATAAACATTGAGTTGTTATTTTACCTGAAATGCACAAGGTCCTCTACTCCGACAATTAATCCACACATAAAACGGTCAACCGAATCGTTTCTAGTCATCTCTCCTAGGCTTTTTCTTCTCTTGACTTTTTATATTGCGATTGGCAACTTTCATAAATTAGGTGCATTACCGTCACTGACCTCGTTGGTCTTTCAGTCACCCACGTGGGTATAACCAATGAGGAGATGGCACGTGGGTACCTGCTTCTATAAACCAATGAGGAGGTGGGAGAGGCAGGACTTGCAGCGCAACCTGCYTCAGAAATAGAACTGACTTCTATTTTAGCCCTTGGCAATGCAGACGCTCGTTGGTGCGCGCAAGCAGTGGGTGCAATAATTGAATCATTTCTAAATTGATTTTGCAATGCTCGCTCACGCGACGCGAGCAGTGTAGTCAGCCTCTTAGCATCTACAGAGTTACAGTGGGTAGTGCGTACGGCCCAGTACATCACTGAGGCCGAGCTCCCTGCCGTTCCAGGACCTCTATACCAGGCGGTGTCAGGAAAGCACCCAAAAAATCTGACTCCAGCCACAGACTGTTCTCTCTGCTACCACACAGCAAGCGGTGAACAACCCTACGCACCTTTTACCCCCAAGCCATGAAACTTCAAAACAAGACTGCTAATTAGCTAATCAAATGTCTACTCGGACTACCTGCATTTACCCTCTCTTGAACTGACTATGCACACACACTGGACTCTACCCACACACTCTTATATACTTAGACTGACACTCCAACATACACACTACATACGCCCACACACATGCATACTGACGGTACACACACATACACACATACGCTTCTGTTACTGTCTTGTCTATCCTGTTGTCTAGTCACTTGACCCCTACCTATATGTACAGTACATAGCTACCTCAATTAATTTGTACTTCTGCCATTGTATTTTCTACTTCCTATTCATGGGTTGCATGTTGTCACTATTGTTTTGAATGTTCGTTTTGAACTGATGCCTGACTGAGCATTCTACTCAATGCATCGTCAATGAGCGCTGATGAAGATGATCAAAAGTGCATTACAGTGGCTTGGAAATACAATGACATTCGAAAGGAGGCAAACAATTAGTAGGAAAACCTTTTGTCATCATTTTGATTTCACCAGATTGACTTTAGATGCACTATAAACAAAGATTTTTATAACTAATCCAAGATAAACCACAGTCTGTCGTTTCCAATGAGAACAAATGATCCATAGTGGGCAGAACAAGGAGGGGGCAGTGCCAAGCACGAGCTAGCGACATCCTATTGACGCATTCTAGCATCATCTGCATATTTTCATTAGGGAACGACTACTCTGAAGTGTGTGTGTGTGTGTGTGTGTGTGTGTGTGTGTGTGTGTGTGTGCAGTAACTCAATTCGCCTTTGCATTCCTAAACAACGAGATTTAAAATTTAAAAAAGTCTACAAACTTTAGTCCACTCTGTTCATAACAGATTCGACTTTGGGGAACAGACAACTGTATTGAGATCAAATGTTTCATACATGAGAAAATGACGAATGTCAGCCAAAATCTATCTCGTTCCATCTTCTCCCACTGCCCGCCAGTGGACTTCCTCTACCATATTTGGTAGTGAGTGGAAACGCCAAGTGGATGCTTCACATTTATACATCCAGTGAAATATGTCTCATTGTACTATCTGTTGTATAACGTTAGCTAAGATTGAGGGGAGGCCACTGGATTTTAGCTAGCTAACGTTAGCACTGCTAGCTATTTTTGACGAATTTTGCTAGCTAATGACATCATTGCCATCTGTCTAAAGTAAATTTGATGACGTTATAATCCTGGCAAAGTTGTTTCCTACCAAATATTTCACAACTTTAGCAATGTCATTGTATTTKCAGGCACTATAGTGTAATTTAGACAACAGTAGTTAGCCTCCGTCCAGAATGACTGGGCTTATCACCACTTTAGGGCACCACTATGGCGCCGCCGATAGAGGGCGGCTTGAGAACATTCATAACAATGGCAWGACGCGACCGAGTGACGGAGGTGCAACCCATGAATACACGGTGTACGAAACATTAGGAACACCTTCCTAGTATTGAGTTGCACCCCCTTTTACCCGCAACAGCCTCAATTCATTGCGGCATGGACACTACAAGGTGTCAAGCATTCCACGGGTGCTGGCCCATGTTGACTCCAATGCTTCCCACAGTTGTATCAAGTTGGCTGGATGTTCTTTGGGTGGTGYACCATTTCTTGATGCATACGGGGAAATGTTGAGTGAAAAACCCTGGCACCTACTACCATACCTCAAAGGCACTTAAGTATTTTGTCTTACCCCTTCTCCCTCTGWATGGCACACATACACAATCCATGTCTCAATTGTATCACGGCTTGAAAATTGGAAGGTTGGAGACATGTTTATTTTGACATTACAAAGATAAACTTTTGTAAAAAATGGAAACATGTTGCACGGAGCCTTGCTGTAGGTAAACCACAACAGTGTCCGACTTTCGGCTGTCATAGATGCACCTCCCCCATCGTCACTTGTTGACTTTCCTCTACAGTCGGCTGTGTTAGCGTTGTTACTGCTCGAACACACCTTGTGTGTGCTTGTTTGACAGAAGGTCAATGTTAAAGGTCGATGTTTGGTGCAGAAACATTCACTGTGATGTTCTCTCTGTCAGGTGTCTTCAGGACAATGAGTGGGATTTCAACAAAGCTGCACAGATCTTCACACAATTAAAAGTAAAGTATCATGAATCAACTGTCTAATAAAAGTTTGATTAAATACATGCATCTGAGTTTTTCACTTGGTCCAACTAAATGTTGTTTTTCTCCCCTCCGTCTCCCTCAGATTGAAGGCAAGATTCCAGACGTCGCTTTTATAAAGTGAAGTTGGACGAATACATGCTGTTGATAGTGAATATTAGATTTTCTGTTAAGAATTTAACAAGAATAGAATTGTATATATTTTATGGGTTTTGGTTTTATCCTTTATTCTTTTACTGAAGTAGAAAGATAATGCTCCAATGTTTTAGTAACAAGTGTCAAGGTTGTTTGACTTGATGACTGATGTTATGATGAAATCTTGGTTATTGTAACCTTAGTTTAAAGTAATGTTTTCATTGTAATACAGTTAAAGAAAAAGCAATTGGTTTTGAATTTGTGTTCAACCTGTTTTCAAGATTGTTTGTTATAAAAATGGCAATCAAAATGTATCAAATTCACACATACTCTGAAAATAAATTGTATTCCACAGCAAAATTATGAATATCACTGGATGACAGTACCACACGTACAGATACCGGTCGCGTTCAGCCGCTCAAACGTTGCATGCATCAACCAATTGCATGTAGTGGTCAGCTAATACGTAAAATAACTATTCAGACGTTGTAAGATCTGGCATGTATCAGCAACGCCTGGGCAGAGGTATACAAGAGGAACGCGCAAACCGTTAAGTTTTGACCTTCCAAAGATGGCGTACATCGATCTACTTTACGGCTTTTGCGACTGATGACGCAATGACGCAGCGCCGTCCCCACCATACATTCAGTTCAAGTATGAAAACAATAAACAACCCTGAGAAACGGGAGATATGCAAGAAGATCTGTCGTCCAGTTTCGACAGAAATACAGCTAAAAGATTAACTGGAACAACCATAGACGAGTTGAACGTTCTGTACAACGACGTTGGACTCATCGGTCCTGACAAAGGATTTCCGAGAGACGGCTTTCCCTTAGCCCCTTCTAGCTAGCCATGTAGCTCGTTCTTCGTTAGTACACTTTGCTTTCTTTGTTATGCAGTTGCCAGAGGACTGTTTTCGCATTCGTTTTCCTCCATCTCTTCGCTCCCTCACCCTGAACTTGCTGGCCATATGTCTCGCTGGCTTTTCCCCTGGTCAGGCTCAATCAAGAAGCGGGCCTGTCGGTACCTCTTACAGCATTACCTCGGTCACTTCTTGCAAGAACGACTGAGTTTGGAACAGTTAAGTTTGGACCTGTACAATGGTAGT
The DNA here is from genome assembly GCF_002910315.2 of Salvelinus sp. IW2-2015. Lineage (NCBI taxonomy): Eukaryota > Metazoa > Chordata > Actinopteri > Salmoniformes > Salmonidae > Salvelinus > Salvelinus sp. IW2-2015. Next base: position 20,153,909 of record NC_036846.1, on the reverse strand, counting down.
GGTGTCATCAAAGAAATCAACATCGACGTTTGGGTAAGTTAGTGAAAGTAGTAAGGCCGTTTAACTGTCGGGAACAACTGGTCGCTTTTGTGTGTTCCCATGCACCCCGACCCTCAACTAACTTATTTCGCAATTTCAAGACCTGAACATAACAACAATCAACGTCATATCCTCGCTTCTCGTGAGTTCAAGGAACAGCCGTTCCGAGATATTTTTGTCAGCATCTAATTGGAAAATAACTCACCTCATCCAGTGTCGCTGCAGTTCAGTTGAAATATATATGACCAAGTTATACTTAGGTCTTGCAAACGCACTCACTTTCAATCAGCAGAACACACAAACCCATTGCCCTAAGCCATTTCCACCAGCTGTTTATTGTAGGACACGATGTTTCTTTTTCCAACGTCATCTTCCACTCATCTCTTAGTTTCTCATCACACCTCCTTCCCTCTCCCCCAGGCGGTCAACGAACTCTTGGAGTCTCTTGGGGCTCCATTTGAGATTGTGGATGGGTTTGTGAGCAGCATAGAGGTGACAATTCCCTGGTCAGCTCTTGTCACCGACCACTGCACCCTCGTCATCTCAGGCCTTCAGATAACATGCAGACCCAAGTACAGGAGCAGTAAGTCTCAGCCTGACAGCCAGTCTGCCTGACTAATGAGATCTTTGTTATTACCGTGTTATTGTTTCAGCTCCTGTTCCTGTCACTGCCGCAGGCCTGTCAGGTTCAGGAAGGAAGTTGTGGTAACCATTGATTAGCTACATTTTAGAATGTTATTGTCAACAAAGACAAATACAGTAAGGTCTAGTACTAGCTAACTCTTTGTTGTAAATGTCTGAGCTCAAGAGAAGACATGTTACTATCCCATGCTCAACATTTCTCAGAGCCAGCTGAATCATGCGTTGTTTTTGTTTAATTGTAGGTGGGGGGTTGGACTCCCAGGGTTGGTCCACATGCATGACCTCCAGCATGCAGCTGGCCCAGGAGTGTCTAAAGGACCCCCCTGAGGCGTCAGAGGAGCCGCCCGCTCCACTGGAGGGCCTGGAGATGTTTGCACAAACTATTGAGACTGGTGAGTCACTGGGTAGGCCTTGTTTGTGTGTGTGGGAGGGGGGCAGGGACTATTTTAAAGTTGTCATTATTGTTCCTGAACTGTCACCAGTGGTTGGTTAGTGCCTTCTTCTGAAGATAACAACCTTTTCTGTCATTTTCAAACTGTGGAGTCAAAGTCATGTACTGTCAATTCCAAGCTTGTGAGATAAGGACTGATATCAAATCACTGGTGTCCCTTCTGGTTTCTTTGTGACCAATATGCTTAGTGATAACGGATGTCCTTGTTTGTGTTATGTTGCAGTCCTGCGTCGGATCAAAGTCACCCTCCTGGACACCATCGTCCGGATCGAGCACCAGCGCCTGGACATGGAGACGGGCATTGCCTTAGAGGTGCACATCAAACGGTATGTTGGTTCTCACCACACTGACATTCTCACACTGCCTGTGTGTTCTCAGGACCCATGGAGAAGAACATATCTGAGAGAGAGAGAATGAGAGAGGGAGGAGAAAGAGAGCTGACATTCTCACACTGCCTCACACTGCCTCACAAGCTTGGAACTGACATTCTCACACTGCCTGTGTTGGTCTGTCCACCTAACCAGTTTAGAAGTCAGGAAGGACAGGAGATGAGGAAACACTTCAGGCAAACCTGTAATGCCAATCTGTCTCAGGATTTGTCTGTAGATTCAAAGAGAACATCTGAATCTCGGAGAAGCTTCACTATCTTTAGTAGAGCTTGTGGGTGTTTTGGCTGAGGTTGAAGGCAATATAGCGTTATTGTGCTGAGTGCTCTGCCCCCGGTGGCTGTGTGGTGTGCTGCAGGCTGGAGTACTGTGACGAGGCAGTGAGGGACCCCAGCCAGACGGTGCCTGTAGACATCCACCAGCCGCCTGCCTTCCTGCACAAGATCCTCCAGCTCAGCTCTGTTCAACTGCTGTACGAGACCACCGGAGGGCCCCAGGTAACACGCACAGTTTTACATTGACCACGGTACTAAAAACCCCCTCATGTACACACACTCTCACATGCATATACTCAAGTTTGATCCCAATATAACACACACACACACACATCTTTTAGAGACTAAATATCCACTTATAGATACTCACATAAACTCATATTTCCTCTCACACTCCCCCTAGTGGCTGGCTGACAGACTACCAACCAGTAGTGCTGGTAATCATCCTCTCCTTCACAGGGTCCTTTAAGAGCAGACACCCCTGCCTCAGCCTCAGCCAGTGAAGAGGAGGAGGAGGAGGAGGAGGAGGAGGGTGGTGAAGATAATGAAGAGGAGGAGGGTGGTGAGGAGGAGGAGGGTGGTGAGGAGGAAGGTGACCCTCCAGCCGCCCAGCAGCCCCTCCTCATCGGCAGCTGTTCTGGCTTCATGGAGACCACGGTCAAGATCAAACAGAACGACATGCTGCCTGGACCTAAGGTGTGTGTGTTTCAGTGGATTTGTTCAGTTCCTTCCTGTGTTCACTTAAGTTTTCAAGAACCTCTGTTTTGCTTTGGTCCTTTTGCTCTGTCACTGTTATTACAGCCACTTGTCTCTCCTTATCTTTCAGTTGGAGCTGGATGGGAAGGTGGGATGCCTCCACCTGCTTCTCTCCCCAGACCAGATCACTCACCTGACCGACCTTCTGTCTGCCCTCTGCATCGACACAGGTGAGTAAGGAAACTGGTTACCTGTTTCTCCCCACCTGCATTCCACATGTCTTAGTTCCACATCCTCATGTCATTGACAGTGGAACAAAACTCAATTCATCTTTCATCCACACTGTGTACTGCTGACCATGTATGATTTCCTCCCTGTCTATCCTACCAGAGCCTAAGCCCAGTGGTGCTGGGGTTCACAGCCGTCCCCTGGACTCTGAGGACTTGCGTCTGATAGAGGAGGACTTGAGCAAACAGTTGAGCTCCAGCCCCGGAGATAGAGATCCGGACTGGGACGAAGAGCCTGACATGGAGCCCTACCTCACCGGTCTGGAGAACGGGGGTACGTAGAGGGTAGCTAAATCAAATCAAATGTATTTATATAGCCCTTCTTACATCAGCTGATATCTCAAAATGCTGTACAGAAACCCAGCCTAAAAGCCCAAAACAGCAAGCAATGCAGGTGTAGAAGCACGGTGGCTAGGAAAAACTCCCTAGAAATTATGCAGGACACGTGTACAGTAGTCTGCTGCTGCATAATGTTCTGTGAGAGCTTGGTTGAACTAGACATGTGAAGCATAGTGCTCATTCTCTCTGTGTTTACTCACTTGCTGTCTCGGTCTCTTGCTCTCTTTCTCCTCCCTCTCTCATTCTCTCTCTCTCAGATATGTTCTTCTCCATGGGTCCTGGTATGACTAGCAGTGTGACGTCCGCGCGCTCTCTCTCCGACAGCATGGCGTCGTCTACACACAGCCAGGCTAGCTACGCCCAGGGCTTACCACAGGGTCCCAGGCGTTATCCTGTACCAGGATCACTATCCAGCCTGCCCCAGTGTAGCAGAATACCAGGTAACACTCACACTGTCTTGTACACATTTCACAGATAACAAAAACTATACAACTTATGTTATTAACCCCTCCTCCAGGGCGAAGTAGCCAATCAGAGCCACTGAAGCCAGAGGTGTTGCTCCGCCTCTCGCTTGGCGGGCTCACCCTAACCCTACTGGAGCAGGACCCGCCCCCCGGGCTGGACACAGCTTCCTCATTAGCCCAGGTGTCTCAGGTGTTCTTCCGGGAGCTGGCCTTCTTCAAAGACAGCATGTTCAGCGAGAGAGACTTCCACCACCTCAGAGCTAGCTTTGCTAAAGCCTGCCCCCACTCACACCTCAGGTACAAACACACAATAGCCTCTTCAACATTGGCCACCACTCCTCAGATAAATCAACAGACCTGCCCGACATATCAATAAATAATTCTTATTTTGCTCTCTTTTGCTCTCTCTCTCATATCTCGCTCTCCATCTCTGTCCCKTTTTCTCGCTCTCCATCTCTGTCCCCTTCTCTCTGTCTCTCTCTCCTCTCTCAGGATGACTGGAGCAGCGGTACAGGTGGCGTGTGAGATGCGCAGTGCAGGTCGCCACTCTCGTGCTGTGACCTCTGACCTGTCCTTCAGTAGGCTAGAGCTGCTTGAGTGTCTCTGGGAGCCAGGAAAGCCCCAATACACTGAGGTAGGAAAGGGGCTGTTATTTGAGATGATCTGAGGGCTTTAACACAACATTCCACATAATACAGTGTGCTGCAGCAAGGGCTAGCATTGCCCAGGATATAACTCTTCCCTCCTTCTCTAGTTGCTCCACTTCCAGCGTGCTGGAATGTTCACAGTGGGAGCTACAGCCAGACCCTGTGCACAGCTACACTACAGTCTCACAGAGAAACACCTGCGCAAGGTAAACCAGGACACTGTGTGTTTGTGTCAGTTGAACATGTTCAAAAGCTAATATGTAATTGATTGTCTGCTTTGGTCTCCTCTGTTAGCCTGCTACCCCCTCCTCCTGAAATGTCAATGTCTCTGTATTGCAGGGGAGGCAACGTGTGTTGCGTAGAGACAGTGTAGTGAGGGTAGAGTTGGGAGAGCTGAGTGCTGAGTTGGACCTGGACATACTGAGTCGACTGGAGCCTCTGAGCAGAGCCTGCAGCCACTGTCCCACACAGACAGGAGGAGGACCCGTCCACACACAGGTAAACACTTAGCAAGCCATCCGCCACTAAGAGGCGCCATTTGATAATGTTTTTGATATGCCGGCCTCACAATTGAAGTAAAATGTCAGGTTTGCTTTATGTTTTCGATTGTTTATCTTTGAACATTCTACTCTCCCATCCGTCTCTCAGACCCAGAGCAGTGAGCTGCACTCCTCTCTCTCCCTCCTCTCGCCCCACGCCATCCTCAAGCTCCGCTTCCCCATCCCGGACCTCCGGCCGTACCCCCTCCGACGCCCGCCTTCCCAGAGGGCTGTGCGGCAAGAGAACCTGGTGCTGGAGCTGTGTGACCTGGATATCCGCTCCCAGGAGGGCCCTGACCTACAGCCGGATCCCCATTCACCCCCTGGCCCCTCCCATGGCTCCCTCACACAGCTACTGGAGGCCAGCTTCAGTGACATGCACGGTGAGGAACACACACACACAGTAAAATATACACACAAACAGTAACACTCACATTTTGAGCAATTGTTTGTTCATTGTCTCTCTCAGGAACGTATGAGGGCTGGGAGGGAGGCTCCTTCCCCTGTATCAGAGTCAAGAAGAGTCAAGACTCCATGGCCAAGTGAGTGTGTTTCTGGGACATGTGTTTTAGGGGAGTTTGTTTCACTTGCTGTGTCACTTTAATTGAATGTCTTTCATCAAAAACATACTGTACACCAATTCCACAGCTGGATAGTATACATCTCCCTGTCTTTCTTTGTCTATCTCCCTCCCTCCCTCTCTCCAGACTGTCAGTGCGTGTGAGTGGAGGAGAGGGTCTGGGGTCAGCATTAGGGGGGGTAGGGGTGGGTCTGATGAGGGACCTGGGGTCCATGTCGTTTGAGAACCCCTGTGAACTCCGAGAGAAGACCAGCTCTCCCTTCTCCTCCAACCGCACCATGTTCGAGACTGAYGAGGTACCGCACCATCCCATCACAAACACCTAGACTCCTCTCTCACCCCTGGCCGTCCCTCTCTCACCCCTGGCCGTCCCTCTCTCACCCCTGGCCGCCCCTCTCTCACCCCTGGCCGTCCCTCTCTCACCCCTGGCCGTCCCTCTCTGGACCAGTTTTCTGTTTCTCACCATCCCTTTCTCACACACAATCACTTCCTAAAGATGTTGGTTTTATTTGACCCACTTTCTGAAAGTTGCAGTCTAACCTTTCCTCATTGCCCATCTCCTCCTCTCAGATGGTGATCCCAGCAGACCCAGAGGAGATGCAACACTTCCAGTCTCAGTGTGTGTCTCAGTGTGTAGTAGACGTCTCTCTGCCCCTGGCCTACATCTTCCTGCCCAGCAAACAGGCCTTCCAGAGTGTCTACAACAGGTGTGTCTCTCTCTTTTTCTGCTAGGTTGCTTATTTGTTTACACCATTTGAAATCTCTTTTTTTCTGTTCTTTCCCTTCGTTCTCCTCTCTCCCTTTCCATCCCTGTAGGATCAATAATGACCTGTTGATGTGGGAAGCCCCTCCCCCCTCAGACCCTAAGAGCGACCACAGCTCCCAACACCGTCGCCAAGACAATGACTATTTCCATCTTTGCAAGTCTGCCTTCAAACTAGGTGAGAACCCCATACTGAGACTTGTAAACCACTTAAAACTGGTCAGACAGAATTGGGTAATCTCTGTGTAGCAACTTGTTAATGTCTTTAGTCTATTTAAAGCTCTGATTTTAAAATGGCTTGCCAAGTGGTATGTGTTGAGCAACTCTTTAGTCAGCACCCCTGTAGACCATGTGAAATGTGTTGTTGCTCAGCAGTTCTATAACTGTGATGTTTCTGGTCTCTCAGACTCAGACTCCGAGGAGGAAGATGCTCAGTTCTACACAGACAGTGTATCAGCCAGATGCGGGCAGTTGGAGCCCCGCCCTAACCACGACCTCAGCCTGCTCTCCCTCACCATCGTCATAGGGAAGGGCCGCCTCCAAGCCATGACGGACAGCAAGGTGAGCAAATAATGAACCAGCTACATCTTACAATAAATGGTTAGCTAGGTATATAGACTGGAGAGATTTTGGTTCCTGGTTCAAATCCTGACTGGGCCTTACTGCCTGAAGGAATGATATTATTACACAAATTGAATGTATGTGTGTACTATGATTCTTCTAAGGAAGACACATAAATAAATAGTTTTCTGTTTCCTGTTTCGCCTCCTTCAGGGAGAGACAGGAAGTCAGGAGGACCGGTGTCACGGGGAGCTCATGTTGGACCTGGAAGGGGGAAAGATGTTCAGCGTGGCGCAGCATCAGAACAACCCCCATCTCAGCTTCCTGTGCTTGGAGAGCAGGAGGGTGGAGCTTTACCACAAAGGTGAGTGGAATGACTCTGTGATATCAGGGTTTAGCTCTGGTAGTACCTTCCTAATCACATGTAGTAGTGTGACAATCCATGTGTTTTCATGTAGATTGTTTTTAGCCATGAGCTAATCTCTTCTAAATGACTGACAGCCCTTACCTCTTTCCTTTCTGGTCACTAACCCTTTTCCTCCCCCTCACAGCTGTAGTGAAAGACTCCCCCGTCCCTAGGCGGTTAGAAATGCCCAGCTTCACTCCCCCAGGGCATCTGGACCCTACCATTTACCCCACAGAGGTGGGGGTGAGCAGTGTGAAAGGCAGGGAGACTGAGGTCCACATGTTATCCACGGCTTTCAAAATAACCCTGGACCCTCAGAGGAACGTCAAGGTAACATTCATATCTTCTCATTTATTCTTTGAATATCACCTTTTGATTGCGCTTGTAAGTTAGCTGTGCTTGTGATGTGGAAAGCTTAAGAAATATCACTAACTTAATTCTGTGTTTGTGTGTGTTTCACAGGAGTTCCTGGTCGCCCTTCGTCTCCATGGCGCCACTATGCGACATCAGATGGCACAGACCAATCACAGCTGGCACGAACAGGTATGAGGGAAATGGGGGATCCTAATACATACCAAAGCAGAGAAGCTTCAGGCACATATCATGATTTGACTTTGACTGCGTGGGGTGTGTTTGGTTAGTGAGGCTGTGTTTCTTCATGACAGCTGGTTGATTTTCTGGATGTCATTGATGACCCGATCCTGGGCTACACATCTCCTGCAGTTATTACCGTCCTACACACACACCTGGCCACCTGTGCCGTGGACTACAGGTACACACACACCAGATCTACATATGTGGACAAAGGAATATAATAAATTAACATAATAATGGTTTTTCACTTCTCTCGTGTCTCTGTCTCTCAGGCCCTTGTATCTTCCATTGAGGGTGTTGTTCACAGCAGAATCCTTCTCTCTGTCGAGTAACATCATCGTAGACACTGCCACCTTTCACCTCAGGTTTATCCTGGATGACTCTGCACTGTATCTCTCTGATAAATGTGAAAGTGATGTTGTGGACCTGAGACGAGGTATGCCACACGATTAACTGTACCGCGTGTGTACATCTGCATCTGAGTGTGTGTTCAATTCTAACGCCCTCTCTCTCTCTCTCTCCCCTCAGACTATGTATGTGTTCTGGACATTGATCTGCTGGAGCTGGCCATTACCACATGGAAAGGCAGTGATACAGGGAAACTGGTAAGTTCTTAGCCTGCCAATTTTGTGTGATTATACATCTGTCTGTGTGTTTGAACTTAAGAGACTGTTGGTCTCAAATCTACTCTGTCTTCCTTTCTCCTCTGCTCCAATCCCCTCCTCTCTCTCTCCCAGTCCCAGCCTCTGTTTGAGCTGCGTTGCTCCAACAACGTGGTCCACCTCCACACCTGTGCTGACTCCTGTGCTGCCCTGGTCAACATGCTGCAGTACCTGGTCTCCCAGGGAGACCTGCACCCACCCCCCCGACACACATCACCCACTGAGATCGCTGGACAGAAACTGCCGGTAAGACAGACAGACCAGTATTTATTATGGATCCCCATTACTCTTCCTTGGATCTGGCAAAATTAAGGCAGTTTTACAGTTTTAAAACATTACAATGAATTCATTACAGATTTCGCAACACACTGTGTGCCCTCAGGCCCCTACTCCACTACCACATATCTACAACACAAAATCCATGTATACGTGTGTGTGTGTATGCATGTGTCTGTGCCTATGTTTGTGTGTCTTCACAGTCCTCAGTGTTCCATTAGGTGTATTTTTATACTTTTTAAACTCTGATTCTACTTCTTGCATCAGTTACTTGATGTGGAATAGAGTTCCATGTAGTCATGGATTTATGTAGTACTGTGCGCCTCCCATAGTCTGTTCTGGACTTGGGGACTGTGAAGAGACCTCTGGCGGCCTGTCTTGTGGGGTATGGGTGTCTGAGCTGTGTGCTAGTAGTTTAAACAGACAGTGCATTCAACATGTCAATACCTCTCACAAATACAGGTAGTGATGAAGTCAATCTCTCCTCTACTTTGACCCAGGAGAGATTGACATGCATATTATTAATATTAGCTCTCTGTGTACATCCAAGGGCCAGCTGTGCTGCCCTGTTCTGAGTTAATTGCACTTTCCCTAAGTCCCTCTTTGTGGCACCTGACCAACCTGCTGAACAATAGCCCAGGTGCAACAAAACTAGGGCCTGTAGTACCTGCCTTGTTGATAGTGCTGTTAAGAAGGTAGAAACTAGGGCCTGTAGGACCTGCCTTGTTGATAGTGCTGTTAAGAAGGTAGAAACTAGGGCCTGTAGGACCTGCCTTGTTGATAGTGCTGTTAAGAATGCAGAGCAGTTCTTTATTATGGACAGACTGCTCCCCATCCTAGCTACTGTTGTATCAATATGTTTTGACCATGGCCGTTTACAATCCAGGGTTATTCCAAGCAGTTTAGTCACCTCAACTTGTTCAATTTCCACATTATTCATTACAATATTTATTTCAGGGGTTTTGGGTTTAGTGAATGATTTGTCCCAAATACAATGCTTTTAGTGTTTTGAAATATTTAGGACTAACTTATTCCTTGCCACCCATTCTGAAACTAACTGCAGCACTTTAAGTGTTAGTCATTTCAGTAGCTGTATTAGCTGATGTGTTGAGTCATCCACATAAATACACACACTGGCTTTACTTTTTCCAGCAGCAGACTATGACCGATAATGTTTAAAGCTGCACTGAAGTCTAACAAAACAGCCCCCACAATTTTTTGATCATCAATTTCTCTCAGCCAATCATCAGTCATTTGTGTAAGTGCTGTGCTTGTTGAATGTCCTTCCCTATGAGCATGCTGAAAGTATGTTCTCAATTTGTTTACTGTAAAATAGCATTGCATCTGGTCAAACACCATTTTTTCCAGAAGTTTACTAAGGGTTGGTAACAGGCTGATTGGTCGGCTATTTGAGCCAGTAAAGGGGGCTTTACTATTCTTGGGTAGCTGAATGACTTTAGCTTCCCTCCAGGCCTGAGGGCACATGCTTTCATGTAGGCTTAAATTGAAGATATGGCAAATAGGAGTAGTAATATCGTCCACTATTATCCTCAGTAATTCTCCATCCAAGTTGTCAGACACCGGTGGCTTGTTATTGTTGATAGACAACAATCATTTTTTCACCTCTTCCACACTCACTTTATGGGATTCAAAATTACAATTCTTGTCTTTGATAATTTGGTCAGATATACTTGGATGTCGAGTGTCAGCGTTTGGTGCTGGCATGTCATGCATAAGTTTGCTAATCGTGCCAATGAAAAAAATCATTAAAGTAGTTAGCAATAACAGTCAGTTTTGTGATGAATGAGCCATCTGATTCAATGAATGACGGAGCTGAGTTTTCATTTTTTCCCAAAATGTAATTGAAGGCGCTCTGAAGCTTTTTACTGTCATTCTTTGTCATTTATCTTTGTTTCATAGTGTAGTTTCTTCTTTTAATTCCGTTTATTCACATGATTTCTCAATTTGCAGTACGTTTGCCAATCTGTTGTGCAGCCAGACTTATTTGCCATTCCTTTTTCCTCATCCCTCTCAACCATACAATTTTTCAATTCCTCAGTATTCCACATTTAACAGTTTTTACAGTCATTTTCATAATGGGTGCATGCTTATTAGTAACTGGGATAAGCAATGTCTGCTTGCTCCTCATTACACACCACGGACCAACAAATATTCTTTACAACAACAATAAAGGAATCACTACAAAACTTATTGTATGACCTCTTATACAGTATATTAGGCCCAGCCTTTGGAACTTTGGTTTTCCTAGATATGGCTACTATATTGTGATCATTACATCCGATGGATCTGGATACCGCTTTAAAGAGAACTTCTGCTGCATTAGTAAAGATGTGATCAATACATGTTGATGATTTAATTCCTGTGCTGTTTATATACATTAGACTAGTATATACTACCTTAAGGTCTGGAACAGATTTTGTATGTTTGTTCGGATAAATGTTGTGTGAGAACAACTGAAGAGATTGAAACTGTGGAGCGGCAGAATAGGAGACTGACTCCACTAGCGTAAACTCTCTATTGCAGGGATGGGCAACTTCAGTCCTCAAGGGCCTGATTAGTGTCACACTTTTGCCCCAGCTAACACACCGGACTCCAATAATCAACTAATCGTGATCTTCAGTTTTAGAACGCAATTATTTGAATCTCAACCCCTGAGGACTGGAGTTGTCCATCCCTGATCTGTTGTCTGTGTTTACGTGTCATGTTAGTTGTCAGAATGTCCCGCCTCCTTGCCACCCTGCCCTCCAGCTGAGACTGCTGAGATCAACCAGTGCGATCTCCTTGATGCTTTGATTGACACCGAGAGGAGCCATCCAGATGAGGATATGGACTCGGGTAAAACGGGCTATTAAATGACAGTGTAGTTCAGCATCTCTAGATATAACATTTTATGTTTTCGTCATTTAGATCAGTGTTTCCCAACTCCGGTTCTCCAATACCCAAAACGGCGCACATTTTTTATGTAGCCCCAGACAAGCACACCTGATTCAACTAATCATCGAGCCCTCGATGAGTTGAATCAGGTGAGTTTGTCCGGGTCTACATCAAAAATGTGTTCTGTTGGGGGTACTGTAGTTGGGAAACACTGATTTAGCGGATGCTCTTACCCAGAGCGGCTTACAGTCCTCTATATACATATAATAGATATTAAATAGAGGATGGTGATCACTCCTGGATATGTGGAATATTTCCTTGTGTGTTTCCAGGTTCTCCCACAGTCCCGCGGGGCTCACCTGTCTCTGTCTACCTGTTCCCCGGGGAGGCTCCCAAGCTCCCCCCACCTGTTGTCATTGACGGGGAGGAATCAGAGCTTGACGGACTGGTGGTGACAGCCACTGAGGTGCAGGCGGATATGATGTCAGAGGAGGGCTCTGAGGGTTCAGAGGACAACGAGGACTTCTGCATCCTAGAGGCTCCTGGGATGGGTATACCTGTGCGTCTCTCTTCTCTTTCATCTTCATCACCCTCATCTCGCCATACTACTTACTCGTAGTTCACATGGAATTTAATTATGCGACATGAAGTACTAAACCTATTCTGATGTTCATCAATTCACCCTCAGCCCAGAGACGGGGAGCCCCTGGTGACGGTGCTAACTGAGGGTCCTATCAGGGTGAGGGAGGGCCACTTCTCCCGACCGCGGGGCAGCTCTGACCTGCTGCGGGCCCCCAGCCACTTCCCTGTCCCCCAGAGCAGGGTGGTGCTACGAGAGGTGTCTGTTGTCTGGCATCTGTACGGAGGGAGAGATTTCGGGGGCAAGGCCATGTCTACACACACGCAGCATGGAAACAGGTGCCCATACACACGTATACAGACAAAAGCACAGAATTATAATTAATAATGGCGCCGGAGGGGGTGGCTGCCGTTTTACGGGCTCCTAACCAACAGTGATATTTAGTTTTTTTCACATTGTTTGTAACTCTCATGTCAGGACGTGCCCTCGGGGAMGATCATAGCCCCACCCCCCATTCTCTCTCTCTACATAGATGTATGACTTTACGACAGGTTATAAATACCTGGTAGAAACTGCCATGCAGTATTGAGAGAGTCTACCAGAACAAATAACTTATTTTGTTCAAAATTCCTAATCCCCAAAATGGGAGAACTAAACAATATTTCTATATTTTTGAGAATGTTGGATTGATTTAAGGGACAGTTATGATGAGTGCGTTTCATTTTGTGATCTCATGAAGGACAGGAAACACACAACTGTATCTCTTAAAGTGTACATTTCCAAGCTGTCAGTTTTACATCTAATTATTGTGAAACATATGTGATTAAACATGAAACTATTTGTGAAAAGATGTAATGTGATGTTAACCTTCTAAATGAGAGTATGGATTTTCATGTAAAGATTAACTAGCCAGTGGCCACACCCATGAACCCAGACATCACATTAGGTGTCATGGACCACCCTTTTCTCTGAAGTGTATAAAACCATCCGTGACGAAATTTACATCACATGCCAAAGAAACCCAGGGTAAGCAGGACGTCTCGAATGGTTAAGAAGTCAGAGAACACCGGGACGGAGTTCCCACGTTGGAATGGCTACAATTCTATAGGCCATCGGAGACCATACAGCTGTAGTTTGGCTACACGGCTGGAAGTGGTTAAACTCAGACTATTGATCACTACAGAATAGGAGCAAATCTTAGACGTACAATTACTAGTCTGCAGCTAGAAATTACCTAAATCTAGAACGAGAATACCAACAACCCGCCGAAGCATCTATCTATGAAAACATTTCCGAATGGTACTCTGAAGTATCCATCCTAAACACCGACAACCACAAAAGATTGTGACTTCTGGGAAAGTTAACCAGAGACTCTACAGGACGATCAAGTGTTTTCAACGGAGAGATAACAACGACGTCTAAGTGTAAATATGTACATTGCAATTTCTTTCAGAATGAGCGGCCGTTCATGTGCAAAGGACAACGATGACAGCCTATAGGGAGGAGGTCAGAGACCTGGCAGTGTGGTGCCTGGACAACAACCTCTCCCTCAATCTGAGCAAGATAAAGGAGCTGATTGTGGACTATAGGAAAAGGAGGGTCGAACAGGCCCCCATTTTAACATRGACGTGGGTCGAGAGTTTCAAGTTCCTTGGTGTCCACATCACCAACAAACTATCATGGTCCAAACACACCAAGACAGATGTGAAGAGGGCATGACAACACCTTTTCCCCCTCAGACTGAAAAGATTTGTCATGGGTCCTCAGATCCTCAAAAGGTTTTACAGCTGCACCATCGAGGGCATCCTGACCGGTTGCATCACCGCCTGGTATGGCACTGCTCGGCATCTGACCGTAAGGTGCTACAGAGGGTAGTGCGTACGGCCCAGTACATCACTGGGGCCAAGCTTCCTGCCATCCAGGACCTATATACTAGGCGGTGTCAGAGGAAGGCCCAAAAAATTGTGAGACTCCTGTCACCCAAGTCATAGCCTGTTCTCTCTGCTACCGCACGGCAAGRGGTGCCGGAGCACCAAGTCGAGGACCAAGAGGCTCCTTAACAGCTTCTACCCCGAAGCCATAAGACTGCTGAACAATTAATCAAATTCCCCCCAACCCCCTCTGTTTTTACACTGCTGCTACTCGCTGTTTATTATCTATGCATAGTCACTTTACAAATTACCTCGACTAACCTGTACCCCTCACATTGACTCTGTACCGGTACACGCTGTATATAGCGTCATTATTGTTATGTTACTTTTTGATTCAATTTTTTTACTTTAATTTAATAAGTAAATCTTTTCATAACTTTTTTTTTTGCACACATAACCCAGCAACAGGCACTTGAATTTGTAAGATTTCTCTCTGAATGATCATCAAGCTCCTTTCTCCCTCCTTCCCCCCTCTCTCTCTAGGGGTCGCTCTGCCCCCTCTGGGATGCGTGGGTCCCCGTCCCGCTCCGCTGCTCCGTCACGGCCTCAGAATTCTTGGCGTTGGGCTGGAGGTGGTGGACGACAACACAACCTGCTCATGGAGATCCAGCTCACCAAGGTAGGGAGACTGTATGTACTGTGTGCACAAGGTGTGTCCATACAGTACTCTAAAGATATTGTTTGCCTTTGATTTTTTTTCTCTGTACAAAATGGAAAGCTAATTCATTTTTTCCCCCATCGTAAGGATATGTTCAGTTGGAGTGTAGCATAAATGTAAACCGATGCTTTTGTTAACGTGGAGACAACTGGTACTATTAGTTAAATGTGCCATTCCTATTCCAGGTGAGCTTCCAGCACGAGTCGTATCCGGTGGTGGTGTCTGCGGCTGGGCCGTGTCAGGAGGGAGGGGTGCCTGGGGTGGGGGTTGGCGCGGTGGGCGAGCAGCCTCTGTCCCGCCAGGTGTTCATCGTTCAGGAGCTGGAGATACGCGACCGCCTGGCCTCGTCCCAGCTCAACAAGTTCCTCTACCTGTACACAAGCGAGAGCATGCCTCGCAGAGCACACTCCAACATGGTGAGAGAAGAGGCTTTTTATAGCCATTTATCATTATTTACTTTTTGTTGTGAAAGTCAGTTTTTAACAATGATTTTAATTTACAGTGGAATTATAAGCTTTTTCAAACAGAATTTGCATCCTGTAGCTCTAACTCCAAAAAGTTCTAGGACACTAAAGTCCATGGAGAATAAGAGCACCTCCTCCCAGCTGCCTACTGCACTGAGGCTAGGAAACACTGTCACCACCGATTAAATCCACGATAATCTAGAATTTCAATAAGCATTTCTCTACGGCTGGCCATGCTTTCCTCCTGGCTACACCAACTCCGGCCAACAGCTCCGCACCCCCCACAGCAACTTGCCCAAGCCTCCCCAGCTTCTCCTTCACACAAATCCAGATAGCAGATGTTCTGAAAGAGCTGCAAAACCTGGACCCGTACAAATCAGCTGGGCTAGACAATCTGGACCCTCTCTTTCAAAAATTATCCGCCACCATTGTTGCAACTCCTATTACTAGTCTGTTCAACCTCTCTTTCGTATCCTCTGAGATTCCTAAAGGTTGGAAGGCTGCCTCGGTCATCCCCCTCTTCAAAGGGGGAGACACTCTAGACCCAAACTGTTATAGACCTATATCCATCCTGCCCTGCCTTTCTAAAGTTTTCGAAAGCCAAGTTAACAAACAGATCACTGACCATTTCGAATCCCACCGTATCTTCTCCGCTGTGCAATCCAGTTTCCGAGCCGGTCACGGGTGTACCTCAGCCACGCTCAAGGTACTAAACGATATCATAACTGCCATCGATAAAAGACAGTACTGTGCAGCCGTCTTCATCGACCTGGCCAAGGCTTTCGACTCTGTCAATCACCGTATTCTTATCGGCAGACTCAACAGCCTTTCTCAAATGACTGCCTCGCCTGGTTCACCAACTACTTCTCAGATAGAGTTAATTGTGTTAAATCAGAGGGCCTGTTGTCCGGACCTCTGGCAGGCTCTATGGGGGTGCCACAGGGTTCAATTCTCAGGCCGACTCTTTTCTCTGTATATGATGTCCCTCTTGCTGCGGGTGATTCCTTGATCCACCTCTACGCAGACAACACCATTCTGTAAACACATCTGGCCCTTCTTTGGACACTGTGTTAACAAACCTCCAAACGAGCTTCAATGCCATACAACACTCCTTCCGTGGCCGCCAACTGCTCTTAAATGCTAGTAAAACTAAATGCATGCTCTTCAACCGATCGCTACCCGCCCAACTAGCATCACTACTCTTGACGGTTCTGACTTAGAATATGTGGACAACTACAAATACCTAGGTGTCTGGCTAGACTGTAAACTCTCCTTCCAGACTCATATTATGCATCTCCAAACCAAAATTAAATCTAGAATCGGCTTCCTATTTCACAACAAAGCCTCCTTCACTCACGCTGCCAGACATACCCTCATAAAACTGACTATCCTACCGATCCTCAACTTCGGCGATGTCATTTACAAAATAGCCTCCAACACTACTCAGCAAACTGGATGCAGTCTATCACAGTGCCATCCATTTTGTAACCAAAGCCCCATATACCACCCACCATTGCGACCTGTATGCTCTCGTRGGCTGGCCCTCGCTACATATACGTCGCCAGACCCACTGGCTCCAGGTCATCTATAAGTCTTTGCTAGGTAAAGCTCCGCCTTATCTCAGCTCACTGTTCACGATAACAACACCCACCCGTAGCACGCACTCCAGCAGGTGTATCTCACTGGTCATCCCCAAAGCTAACACCCACTTTGGCCGCCTTTCCTTCCAGTTCTCTGCTGCCAATGACTGGAACGAATTGCAAAAATCGTTGAAGTTGGAGACCTATATCTCCCTCACTAACTTTAAGCATCAGCTATCTGAGCAGCTTACCGATCGCTGCAGCTGTACATAGCCCATCTGTAAATAGCCCACCCAACTACCTACCTCATCCCCATAGTGTTTTTATTTACTTTTTTGCTCTTTTGCACACCAGTATTTCTACTTGCACATCATCATCTGCACATCTATCACTTCAGTGTTCATTTGCTAAATTGTAATTACCTCGCTACTATGGCTTATTTATGCCTTACCTCCTTACTCCATTTGTATACACTGTATATAGATTTTTCTATAGTGTTATTGACTGTACTTTTGTTTGTCCTATGTGTAACTCTGTTGTTTTTTGTCGCTTTGCTTTATCTTGGCCAGGTCGCAGTTGTAAATGAGAACTTGTTCTCAACTGGCCTACCTGGTTAAATAAAGGTGACATTTTTTTAAATTAAGTTTTCTATGATATTGGGTTGTGATGTGCTCTCTGTGTGTCCCAGTTAACAGTGAAGGCCCTGCAGGTGTGTCCAGACTCAGGTGTAGGTGGTCCAGAGTGTTGTTTAAGAATCAGCCTCCTCCCCCTCCGACTCAACATCGACCAGGATGCCTTGTTCTTCCTGAAGGATT
The DNA here is from genome assembly GCF_002910315.2 of Salvelinus sp. IW2-2015. Taxonomy (NCBI): domain Eukaryota; kingdom Metazoa; phylum Chordata; class Actinopteri; order Salmoniformes; family Salmonidae; genus Salvelinus; species Salvelinus sp. IW2-2015. The sequence continues at coordinate 20,136,379 of NC_036846.1, read as the reverse complement.
TCTTCAGTAGTCTGGCTGCTGGAGTTAACCCCTACCTGCCTATGGATCCTGCAGCTGAGGGTGAGCACCATCACTGTGTTTTTTTTGTACTCTACAAAAAAGCTTTTTGACTGCTCAGGTCACATGGATCAGGAAAACAGTCATACATAGCATTAATTTGTGGTGCTCTGTATCATACACTATATATACAAAAATATGTGAACACCCCTTCAAATGAGTGGATTCGGTTATTTCAGCCACACCTGTTGCTGACAGGTGTATAAAATCGAGCACACAGCCATACAATCTCCATAGACAAACATTGTTAGTAAAATGGCTTTAATGAACAGCTCGGTGACATTCAACGTGGCACTGTCATAGGATGCCACCTTTCCAACAAGTCAGTTCGTCACATTTCTGCCCTGCTGGAGCAGCCCCGGTCAACTGTAGGTGCTGTTATTGTGAAGTGGAAACATCTAGGAGCAACACCGGCTCAACCACGAAGTGGTAGGCCACACAGGCTCACAGAACGTGACCGCCAAGTGCTGAAGCGTATAGCATGTAAAAATTGTCTGTCCTTGGTTGCAACACTCACTACCAAGTTCCAAAATGCCTTTGGAAGCAACGCCAGCATAATAAATGTTCGTTGGGAGCTTTATTAAATGGTTTTCCATGGCCAAGCAGCCGCATACAAGTCTAAGATCACCATGTGCAATGCCAAGCATCGGCTAGAGCTTAATGCTATTAGACTCCTGGAGCAGTGGAAACGCGTTCTCTGAAGTGATGAATCACGTTTCATCATCTGGCAGTCCGACGGACACATCTGGGTTTGGCAGATGCCAGGAAGAATTCTACCTGCCCAAATGCAGTGCCAACTGTAAAGTTTGGTAGAGGAGGAATAATGGTCTCGGGCTGTTTTTCATGGTTCGGTCTAGGCCCCTTATTTCCAGTGAAGGGAAATCTTAACGCTACAGCATACAATGACATTCTAGACGATTCTGTGCTTCCCCAAACTGTTGGCACAAATTTGTGAGGCCCTTTCCTGTTTCAGCATGTTAATGTCCCAGGGCACAAAGTGAGGCCCATACAGAAATGGTTTGTCGAGCCTCCTGAGTGGCGCAGCGGTCTAAAGCACAGCAACACAGTGTTGCGGCATCACTACAGCCTGGGGTTCGATCCCAGTGTATATATCCTCCTCAACCACTCAATACTTTCTCCTATTTTCTTCATTTTCTCTCTCTGTCCTCTCACAGTAAAGACAGACCCTTCTCAGAAGCCCACTGAAGATGGGGTCATTGGCACAGAGACCACTTCTGGTCTGGGTCCTGACCTCACTGCTTCTGTAGAAACCACCTATAGTGAGCAGAGCTCCTCGTCCGCTGGCTCCACCTCTTCCACTGATCAGCCAATCTACTTCCGGTAATTACTAACTTAATCCTCCCAAAAAGTATTAAAAAAACAAGTCTATTTCGAATGTGTCAATTATTTATTCATTGTCTTTCCTTTCTAAGGGAGTTCCGTTTCACCTCTGAAGTCCCCATCTGGCTTGACTACCAGGGCAAGCATGTGGTCATTGAGCAGGTGAAAGGACAAAGGACATTTTAACTGTGATGCTTTGTCAGTGAACTCATCTCTGTGGTTATGTTATGTCACACACTTGACCTTTGCACTGTGATTGTTTCCTAGGGAACGTTTGCAGGGATTCTTATTGGTCTGGCCCAGCTGAATTGCTCTGAACTGAAGCTGAAGAGACTCTGCTGCCGACACGGGTACAACAACAGTAACTCTGGGGTTTCTGTGGTGTCTGAAGCAAGTGTCTTTTTCATAACGCTTTTCTCTATCTCTTCCTCCCAGACTTCTAGGTGTAGATAAGGTGATTCAGTACGCTGTCACTGAGTGGCTGACAGACATCAGAAAGAACCAGCTGCCGGGCATTCTGGGAGGTGTAGGCCCCATGCACTCTGTAGTTCAGCTGTGTAAGTACAGGAAGTGACGTCACTTGTATGGTGTTCTTTGTTTCTTTGCCGTTGTCCCTTTAGTAGTCCCTGAGTTATAACCATAGTAATAGAATTGTTCTCTTGCAGTATGTTTATAGCTAGCCTACTTTCAAAACCTAATTTAGTGTTGATCTCAATAGTTCTTTTTTGTGTAACTTTCTCTCTCTCTAGTCCATGGAGTGAGGGACTTGTTCTGGATGCCCATAGAGCAATACAGGCGGGACGGCCGCATTATCCGGGGTCTCCAGCGGGGGGCAGCATCCTTCGGTACCTCCACTGCCTCTGCTGCTCTGGAGCTCAGCAACAGACTGGTGCAGGCCATACAGGTACTACTGACCTCTGACCTCTAACCACAGACTATTAGCAGGCAACAGACTGTCCGTAGGCCACACAGCGGTAGAATACCAATCATACGTGCAGCTCACATAGACATATAGGTTGAAACAATGCATCCCATGTACTACACACCATACATGTTAATACCACTATTCTTACAGTCATGTATCATAGAAGGGTTAGCATACCTAAACCATGTAGGAAAGAACTGAAAGACTAGAAGCAACCATACATGTAGAAGCCACTGGGACCAGTAATACAGATTCCTCCATTGCTTTGATGTGCTTCACTCTCTTACAGAGTTGTAATAATCCTGCTCTTTCTCCTCTAGGCCACAGCGGAGACTGTGTATGACATCCTATCCCCAACGCCCCCCCTGAACCGTTACATCACAGAGGGCCGGCCGCCCTCCAACCAGCCCCGCCGCGCCCACCAGCCGGCCGACCTCAGAGAGGGCGTGGCTAAGGCCTATGACACTGTCAGAGAGGTAGATGTTCTACTGATAAATAAATAAATAAATGTGTTTAAATCGACCATTTTAGAATGACAATAAAAGGCCTAACACTCTCACTAACACTCTGTTTTCTGTCTGTTTCCCAGGGTATGATGGACACAGCTCAAACGCTATGTGACGTGGCGTCTCGCGGGCATGAGCAGAAAGGTCTGCCTGGTGCTGTGGGCGGAGTCCTGCGGCAGATCCCGCCCACCGTCGTCCGTCCCTTAATAGTGGCGTCCGAGGCAACGTCCAACCTACTGGGGGGCATGCGGAACCAGATCAAGCCAGATGCACGGAAGGAGGACTTCTTAAAATGGCGCTCCGACGAAGGCCAAGAGTGATGATTCTGGTGGTGGCTGGGTTAAAGGTTAAGGATATGGTGGTGAAGTTATGTGGCTGAACCGATGAAGGGAGTGAATGTGTGAGTGAGTTTTTAATGCAAAAAAACCTAACTACTGCGGAGTGATTGACACCCAGTATTTTATGTGGCTCCAGATGGATTGAGATACATTTTTTGTTTCCTTTCTTCAACGCAATCAAATAGAGTTCAGTTCACTCTCCTTGCAGCAGTATGTACATGATGCAGATACTCTACCTTTTATTAGTACGTAAACATATCACTGTCATTCTGGGTTGACTTCTTGTTTAGCTGTCAACGCTGACAAAGGGCATACAGGGCTCTAGTCTAGTATAAGGTCTGTAGTAGGTGGGATTAAATGTGTTAATCAGTAGCTCTCCCAGTCTTCTGTTGATCAGACTATGGGCCGGTTTCCCAGATTGAGATTAAACCTATTCCTGGACTGAAAAGCACCTTGAATGGCGATCCTTAATTGAGCATGCATTTTAGGAGTAGGCTTAATCTGAGTCCGGGAACTCATTCTATTGGAGGGTAACATCCTCTATTCCTTTGAGATTTGGATGGAGGAGACTGAAGAAACTATATTATAGTGGCCTTTGAGATCCTTACAAAGGTTAGGAATGTCATAGTTCCTCAACTCAAAATGCAACTCTGTGATTGTTCTATCCTAGCCTGTACACATCCCCACCCCAGTGTTTGTGCCATAAGCTTTTTCAATGCTGAGTTCCCTGGCCTCTCCCCCTTTTGGTTTAAAATCAATGTCTACTTTTATTGCCTTCCTGAAACCTATACTTATCTCTCTGTATGCTTACTTGTTCATATTTGACCAATGGACACAATGGCCTGGTTGTATTAACTAAATGCAGTCATGGGAGAATATGGATGATGAACTGAACAAACTGGAGAAATGTCCTTTCCTCTATGTCAAACGGCTTTCCTTGCTTTTAATGCTTGCCAGCGTTTGGTCATCCAATTTGTACTTACTGTTTTGTTTCTGTCAGAGCAAGATGTCCCCCTCAGGGCCTTGAACCTTATCACAAGTCTAGTTCCTTCCTCTCAACAGAAAATGATCTTGTTCGTCTCGTTAGTTGCCTTCCTGCGTTTTTTTATTTTTCTAATTATGTTAAACACTAGTATTAATTAGCATATTCGTTTTCAAAATAACAGTGTTGGTGGGATGTCTGAAGGGTTAAGACATGGGGGAAATAAGGGGGTTTGTGGTCAAACGTTTTACATTTTTATCTTTTGTTCAATACTTTTAAGGGATATATGTTTAGGTATGTGTGTGCATAAAATTGAGTTTGTGTGTGTGTGTGTGGGTGGGTTAGTGGTTTCTTGTGAGGGTGACCCTTTGGTTATATTGGTCACACCTCTGTGTTAGCCGMCAGATCCAACCCGCTTGCTTACAGCTGCACTAGGACCTGACAGCATACATTTGTATATTAAGACATTGTGGAGCCGGGGGCACGATATGGCTAGGAAAACATGCCTCAATCCAGGAATGAGAAATGTTTTGGTACTGCAAATTGTCCCATTATCCTAAGAAGACGTTCAATCTTCTTGGTGTAACAGTAGGGATAATGGGACAATTTGGAGTAGAACTCATTTCTCATCCCTGCATTGAGGTACGTATTCCGAGCCATATCTCCCGCTGGCGCCGCGTTGTCCTAATTTACAGAGGAATGCTGTCCGACCCTAGTGCAGCTGTACACAAGCGGATCGGACCTGCCGGCTAACCTCTGTGTATTTACTATATCACATCTGTAAGAATTACCTGTATAATATCAAGACAATGAGTACACATTAATACAAAAAATAAAACATGAATATAAAAAAACTTTACATAGTTTTGTGCTTTTTTTTATATATATATWTTTTTTTACAGTTGACAAAATAAATAAAAGATTGTGCCATGCTATGTTGTCTTAGGTCTCTCTTTATGTAGTGTTGTGGTGTCTCTCTTATCATGTGTGTTTTGTCCTATATTTTTTATTGTTAATCCCAACCCCCCTCCCCGCAGGACGACCAAATAAGAATTTGTTCTTAACTGACTTGCCTAGTTAATTTATATTTTTATCTGATTTCCGGAAACCGTTTGTACTGCTAGGAACCTGTTTTTAGGATGATCTGTGTTTGGGGGAAACTGTTCACTGTTGCAATTTCGACATTTCCGGTCCACATGTAAACGCATTGTTTTCAGTTTGCACGGTAGAGAATTATAGTTAGTGTAGATACAGTATATATTGACAAAGTTACTGGTGCTCTCACTTTCTTTGATTATATAAGCGACATTCATAGACTAAGCATGAAACTACTGACGCACAACATGTTGACGTCTCACGTGAAAGGGGTAACCAAAGGATACCCTCTCCTCATCAAGGTAAGGAAGTCTGCTCAAAACTAGCTGGCAGAGTTGCGGCAACTTGCAATGTGTTAAATGCACCACGTATTTAGCTAGCTAATATGTGTTTTTTTCATCCCGTTTGTGCGGATCCCAGGCGACGGAGGTGAAAGTGAGTGAGGTGGAGTTTAATCCCAATTTCGTGAGTCGAATGATCCCCAAATTGGAGTGGAGCGCTCTGGTTCAGGCGGCTGATGGGGTTAGTCCGTCTGTTTGACTAACACTAACACACTTGTACAAAGTCATTTCAAGCTACTGTATCCAACAGAGGTAGAATAGTTAGCTAGGCCAACAGCCTAGATGACATGTACACTAACTATACTTGGGTCTGATACAGAAAGGCTTTACCTAAAATCTTGTTATCGTGATTGTGGTTGTATGGCAATATCACTGTCTTCCTGTATATCCTAATTCCTAGCTGTGGTCTTTTCTCCAGCTGGGTCATCTCCAAGATTTACCTGCAGAGCTGGTCACGGACTATGAGAATAATGAAGACTTCCTGCGTAAAGTACACAGGGTTCTGCTGGAGGTGAGGATCACCATAAATAACCTGTTGTTATTCATTACTTAGTTCTATCGACTACTATTTTGGTCAATAGAAAGAAACAATGCATTTATTATGGGAATATGAGGACATCTAGTGGTCAGGTTAGGTAGAGTCTCCGTCATGTTCCCTCTTGGAACTCATTCTGCTTGATAAAAAGTGATTGTAGGTTTAACCCTATTTTCACACACACACGCAGAGTAACTACAGGTGATATGACGTGTTATCTGTCTCTCTGTCCAGGTGGAGGTGCTGGAAGGGTGTCTGCAGTGCCCCGAGTCTGGCCGTGAGTTCCCCATCTCTCGGGGGGTCCCCAACATGCTGCTGAACGAGGACGAGGCATAGAGGAGGGGGGTTGGTTATACGCTAACCCCCCCATCCACCCCCCACCACCCTCTCACCCCAACCGTTCATTGTATGGGACTGCTGGCATTAGAAGTGAGGGGGAAACTGGACTCTTGTTTGAGTGTATAGGAAGAAATACCACACTGTTGAATTGGTTATATAGTATAGTACCTGGGGCAATGAAATGTGAACACACTGCTGCCCCAAGAAAACCACAGACCGGATCTGAATGCTTCTACATTGTCCAATATCTGTGAGCTGATTTTGTTTTATTTATTTTTATAAAAATGTTTTGGTGCATTTTTTGCCGTAGAAGTACAACTCCTTGGTTTCCTTGGTACCCTAAACTGCTTTCCTTTGTAATTAATTTACACTGATAAATAAATACCGGTACACACCAAAAAATACATATCAATACTATATATAGTCATGAATGAAAGGTAAAGTATGTCAAACTGTGATACAGTTGAAGTCGGAGGTTTACATACACTAAGGTTGGAGTCATTAAAACTCGTGTTTAAACCACCACAAATTTCTTATTAACGAACTATAGTTTTGCATGACACAAGTCATTTTTCCAACAATTYTTTACAGACAGATTATTTCACTTATAATTCACTGTATCACAATTTAGTTTACATACACTAAGTTGACTGTGCCTTTAAACAGCTTGGAAAATTCCAGAAAATGTCATGGCTTTAGAAGCTTTTGATAGGCTAATTGACATCATTTGAGTCACTTGGAGGTGTACCTGTGGACGTGTTTCAGGGCCTACCTTCAAACTCAATGCCTCTTTGCTTGGCATCATGAGAAAATCAAAAGAAATCAGCCAAGACATCAGAAACAAAATTGTAGACCACAAGTCTGGTTCATCGCCGGGAGCAATTCCCAAACGCCTGAAGGTACCACGTTCATCTGTAKAAATAATAGTACGCAAGTATAAACACCATGGGACCACGCAGCCGTCATACCACTCAGGAAGGAGACGCGTTCTGTCTCCTAGAGATGAACGTACTTTGGTGCGAAAAGTGCAACATCAAAGGACCTTGTGAAGATGCTGGAGGAAACGGGTACAAAAGTATCTATCCACAGTAAAACAAGTCCTATATCGACATAACCTGAAAGGCCGCTCGGCAAGGAAGAAGCCACTGCTCCAAAACCGCCATTAAAATGACAGACTACGGTTTGCCARTGCACATGGGGACAAAGATCATACTTTTTGGAGAACTGTCCTCTGGTCTGATTAAACAAAAATAGAACTATTCGGCCATAATGACCATCGTTATGTTTGGAGGAAAATGAGGGAGGGTTGCAAGCCGAAGAACACCATCCCATCCGGGAAGCACGGGGGTGGCAGCATCATGTTGTGGGGGTGCTTTGCTACAGGAGGGACTGGTGCACTTCACAAAATAGATGGCATCATGAGGATGGGAAATTATGTGGATATATTGAAGCAACATCTCAAGACATCAGACAGGAAGTTAAAGCTTGGTCGCAAATAGGTCTTCCAAATGGACAATGACCKCAATCATACTTCCAAAGTTGTGGCAAGATGGCTTAAAGACAACAAAGTCAAGGTATTGGAGTGGCCATCACAAAGCCCTGARCTCAATCCRATAGAKAATTTCTGTGCAAAACTGAAAAAGCATGTGCGAGCAAGGAGGCATACAAACCTGACTCAGTTACACCAGCTCTGTCAGGAGGAATGGGCCAAAATTCACCCAACTTATTGTGAGAAGCTTGTGAAAGGCTCCCCAAAATATTTCACCCAAGTTAAACAATTTAAAGGCAATGCTACCAAATACTAATTGAGTGTATGTAAACTTCTGACCCAATTGGAATGTGATGAAAGAAATAAAAGCTTAAATAAATCATTCTCTCAACTATTATTCTGACATTTCACATTCTTAAAATAAAGTGGTGATCCTAACTGACCTAAAACGGGATATTTACTAGGATTAAATGTCAGGAATTGTGAAAAACTGAGTTTAAATGTATATGGCTAAGGTGTATGTAAACTTACGACTTCAACTGTAAATCATCAAATCAAAGTGTATTGGTCACGTACACGGTTTAGCCTGTGTTATAGCGGTGCAGCAAAATGCTTATGTTACTAGCTCCTAACAATAGTCAAACAGCTAAAATATGCAGAAAAATACAAAAAAAGAAAGGAAAGAAATCAAGGATGGCGGGATGAATCCAATTAACAACGAATCCAATTAACAACCAAAATAGCACTCTAGCAGTATCAAAATGCAACCTACATATGTACACCGGGGGAATTTACACAACCTAGACTAAGAATGATATGTACAGCAGTAGATACACTATATATATAAAAGTGTGGCCACACATTCAAATTAGTTGATTTGGTTATTTCAGCCACACCTGTTGCTGACAGGTATATAAAATCGAGCACACAGCCATGCAATCTCCATAGACAAACATTGGCACCAACGTGGCACTATCATATGATTCAACCATTCCAACAAATCAGTTTGTCAAATTTCTGCCTTGCTAGAATTGCCCCAGTCAACTGCAAGTGCTGTTATTGTGAAGTGGAAACGTCTAGGAGCAACAATGGCTCAGCTGCAAAGTGGTATGCCAAACAAGCTCACAGAACGGGATAGCCGAGTGCTGAAACTCGTAGCGCATAAAAATCGTCTGTTCTCGGTTGCAACACACACTAGTGAGTTACAAACTGCCTCTGGAAGCAACGTCAGCACAAGAACTGTTTGTCTGGAGCTTCATGAAATGGGTTTCCATGGCCGAGCAGCCACACACAAGCCTAAGATCACCATGCGCAATGCCAAGTGTCAGCTGGAGTGGTGTAAAGCTTGCTGCGTTGGACTCTGGAACAGTGGAAACGAGGTCTCTGGTGTGATGAATAACACTTCACCATCTGGCAGTCCAACGGACGAATCTGGGTTTGGCAGATGCCCGGAGAACGCTAACTGTCCGAATGCATAGTGCCAACTGTAAAGTTTGGTGGAGGAGGAATAATGGTCTGGGGCTGTTTTTCATGGTTCGGGCTAGGCCCCTTAGTTCCAGAGAGAGAAAATCGTAACGCTACAGCTTACAATGACATTCTAGATGATTCTGTGCTTCTAATCGCCCAACATCAGCACCCAATCTCATTAATGCTCTTGTGGCTGAATGGAAGCAAGTCCACGCAGCAATGTTCCACCATCTAGTGGAAAGCCTTCCCAGAAGAGTGCTGCTATAACAGCCTCCAAACGGGGGACCAACTCCATATTAATGCCCACGATTTTGAAATTAGATGTTCGATGAGCAGCTGTCCACATAGTTTTGGTCATGTACTGTATATTAGAGTGAGCTATGTCAAGAATCCAGTATATAAATACAAATGTGGTGTGTATAAACAGTGTAACTAAAATACAATGTACAGTAGTAGAAATATTAGAATGAGCTATGTCGGGATACAGTATTTAAATACACAGTGTGAAACGGGAGTGACCAGTGGTTCAATGTCTCTATAACATGGGACAGCAGCGTTTGTGTGCGTGTGTGCGTGCGAGCGAGAACCATATCCTTGAGTTTGTTGTCGCAGGCAGGAGAACTGCTAGGAGATAGATGACGTGGCGAGCCGTGACTATATTTGGACTGAGGAAAAGCGAAAAAGCTCCAGCCAGGGATAAGTTGTTTTTGAGCAAGTATTTTTATACCCACACATTGCAATTCTACAACTAACCACTAGGCCCCTTTGATCCATTAACCCCAGGTCAGACAGTAACACTGGCTGTTGCCAAACATCCCTAGATCCACGTAGGCAAAATTTGCTCTGAGCAGCCATAGGGGTGCACCGTCTGAGGCTCTGGGGCACAGCATGTTGAAACAAGAAAGTGTTTGTTCCCAAACTTCCCCTGCAGTGTTATCATTTTTAGAAACCTTGCAAGGAGAGAAAAGCCTGCCACAAGCCTTTGGGCTGCTTGCGTCTCTTTCTGTCTCTTTCTCTCTGTAGTACCTATCCCTTCTACTTACTGCAATTACAGCCTTGGAGCCGAAACTATAATAACAGTATAATGGGATGGGGAGAGAGCTGCAATAAAAGCCTCCTTTGACAGATTAACAGTCCCGGGTTTCTGAACTGTAATTAACAATGAGACTGGGAAGAAGAATAAGAGAGAGGGAAGGAGGGGGAGAGAGAGAGAAATAAAGAGACAGGGTGGGACTGAATAACTGGGCTACTCATTTATTATAACTGAAAATTAAAAGATTGAAATAAATACTAGATATGGGACAAGTGGTCTACATTTAGGTAGGACACACTTAGGAGACATGTCACAGTTATGGAAATAACTAGAGGGAAGACGAATGAGACCATGATCAGTCAAATATGACAAGCCAAGGAATTAGCAAACTCCATCTATCACTTTGCTTTTCAATGGAGACTGGGTAACATGGACAAATCATGGACAGATTTTAGGCCTGGCTACTTATCAAGTGGTGGTTTTGACATGTTTCAACAGGATACTTACCTGAGGATAGAAGGGAGGCCTGTGAAAACCTTTTTGTGGTGTGGAGAATTTCCCAAAATATATCTGCCAGGATTTTTTTTGTGTGCATGTGTGTGTGTTGTGTGTGTTGGTGTGTGTGTGTGTGTGTGTGTGTGTGTGTGTGTGTGTGTGTGTGTGTGTGTGTGTGTGTGTGTGTGTGTTTTCTGAATTGATGAGAGGGAGATACCTACATAATAACACATACCCATCACCCACTGTGTCTCTCGTTCTGTCTGTTGCTTTGTCTGTCTGTCTCTCTCTTCCACGCACACCTTGCATTGCACACTGAAGTTACTGTCCCACAGCTCTGGATGATTTTTTTTCTTGCCAAGGAATGAAAGAGTGGCATCAGACCTTTTTGCTGTAGTGGATCGTTTTTCCCCCTCTGATATCCACATCAGAAGAATCAAGAGGAGGATTAGATTTTTCTTAATTTTCTAAGGATGGGACTGTACCAACGCTTACCTTAAACTCTATAATATATTTCAACTTTTCTGGAGGAGTTTTATTTTTCGGGAGAACAAATATTTCTTCCATAGAGGATTTAATCATATTCTAGCTTTTATGTAGTGTGAAAGAATTTGACTAGCCAACCATGCTGATTGGTTTACATCTCAACATTTTCTCAAAATGTTTGTAAATTCATAGCCCATGACTATAATTMATTTAACCAGTGAAGTCACCCTTATAGCCGGAATGTATAGCATTCAGTACCGAGAATAAAAAATAGAAAAAATACTTATGGGCAGTGATTTTCTTTCAGAGGCTCAGAGGCTCTCAGAGAAGAACATGAACAAACATACACTTTCCAAATGATTTGATAGAACTTTGCAATGTACGACATGGGCTGAACTCTTAAATTTACATTGTATGTTTGTCATTTAGCACTCTTAAATTGTAGTTGTATTTCTTTTTCACTATTATTTGGCAGATTTTTTTCTTATTTTTTTTTACGTGTTAGAAGTTTTTCAAACGTAAATTCTCTGCTAAAGTTTACACTCTGGGAGTTGCTAAAACATTCGCCAGTGCGCATTGGATTCCACACAGGTCCTCAGTGCGCATTGGACTGCACCGGACAGACACAGACTGAAAGATTCCTGAAGATTTCATATGGAGCCGAGTGAGTCCGTTCACCAATCTGACCACCGGACTATGTGGCTCACCCACCTCGCCTTGCTGCTGCTCCGGCTGGCGGTGTCCGCGGAGGGGCTCTCCACCTGCCAGTCATTCAGCCTGGATGATCAGAAGTCCAAGCGCATCGAGGCCGTTCGCGGTCAGATCCTCAGCAAGCTCCGCTACCGTAGTCCACCGGAGCCCCCCGCACCGAGCCCACAGCCCGAGACTGTGCCCGCTGAGGTGATGCTGCTCTACAACAGCACTCGGGAGCTGCTGAAGGAGCGTGCGCGCCAGGCCGAGTCCGCGTGCGACCGGGAGAGCAGCGAGGAGGATTATTATGCAAAAGAGGTTCAGCGCATAGACATGCTTCCGCAGCGCACAGACATCAGTGAGTGGAGCTTTCCACAATCATAATTTCAATATATGTCGCAAATCAATCGTGGTCCCTTTGTATGTCAGTGATTTATATATATTTTTTAAAACGTTGTCGAGCACTATAACGCATATGCGTAATGATTTCCAACCACCAATCTGATTACAAAAATACGTTTTTTTTTTACAGATACTTTTGAAAAACTACATGATTACTTCTTGGATTACTTTTACATTCAGAAAGGATGTTCGCGGAAAAAAATACATGATGACATATTTTTGTTTTATCAATGACATGCAATTCAGCACTGAAAAAATGCGTTCCACCTGAGTGTCTGACCACAGGTCAGAGACCACTATGATGTCACACCAAATGCTTTTGATGGATCCTTTTTGTCTTCTTCTAATGCCTRTTAAYGGGAAAGTAATCCAAAAGTAACAAAGTAATCCGATTGTGTTACTGAGTTTGGATAATCTAAAAATTACGTTGCTGATTACAATTTTCGACAGGTTGTAACTGTAACGGATTACATTTAGAAAGTAACCAACTCAACCCTGCCAAGTTGTCAACCATTTGTCAGATACCTCGATGACTTAGGATGTGTGTGAGACGCTCGTATAGGCTATACAATATTTAGCATATACTGTAGATTCAAAACAAACTTTATTTGTCACATGCGCGGAWTACAACAAGTGTAGACCTTACCGTGAAATGCTTACTTACAAGCCCTTAACCAACAGTGCAGTTCAAGAAGAGCGGTACCGAGTCAATGTCCGGGGGTACAGGTTAGTCGAGGTAATTTGTGCATATAGGTTGGGGTGACGATTGCATATTTATTAATGAATTGATGTCCAGTTATTAGTATTTCTAATAAGTCGTATATCTCTTACCCCTCCCATAGATGCAGTGAACCCTCCAGTCCCCAGCCCATATTACAGAGTGGTGGGATTCGATGTGAGTGGTGTGGACAGAAACTCCAGCACCCTGGTCAAAGCTGAGTTCAGAATCTACAGAGCACCCAACCCCCAGGCCCGCACCTCAGAGCAGAGAGTAGAGATCTATCAGGTACTGACAACATTACACCAGTTAGACCCATCACAATACCATATACCCACTCCAGGTATCATATCATAGAACTGCAACTGCAATACAGTGGCGTCTGYAATTATTGACACCCCTCATAAAAATGAGCAATAATGATTGTATAAAATAAATAATACAGAGCTATATTGTATGCAAAAGTGTTTTGGGAAATTATATTATTTTATATTAATACTATTGCTCAGAGAAAGAGATTTTGTTTAACAAGTAATCATTTGTTTCTCTCAAAAAGGTAGGGGTTGAAATCATTGACACCGCTCAAATTCTTATAAAAAGTTACTTAGAAAGTAGTCAAAAGTTTAGTATTTGATCCCTTAGTCCTAGTTTGTGACTCTACAAACGTGTTGGATACATTTGCAGTTCAGTTTGGTTGTGTTTCAGATTATTTTGTGCCCAATAGAAATTAATGGTAAATAATGTAGTGTCATTTTGGAGTCACTTTTATTGTAAACGCTCCCTTGTGCGAGCAGTGGACTGATGTTCATGAGCATATCTACAGAGGGTTAAAAGCTATCCTCTGGTTCTCTTTGTCTCTCCCTCTATGTCTCTGTCAGGTGATAAAGCCAGAAGAGCCAACAGGCCCCTCGCAGAGATACATCGATTCCAGAACTGTTCGCCCACGGACCAAGGGGGCGTGGCTCTCTGTGGATGTCACTGACACTGTGAAGGACTGGCTGGCTCATAAGGGTACGTTGACAAGCATATCATATGGCTCTATACCCCTTTATCTACTTAACAACATTCAAGGTGTCACGTAACATTTTACGTGACATAACGTATGGCCCCCAAATCCCCTAAAATGTTACGTGACACCTTGAATGTTGTTAAGTTAGTGGTCATTGCACACACATTTAGAGGTATARATCTGTTTTCTCCTCTCACCATCTCTCTACCTGTACTTTATCCTCTCATCCTCCATATCACTCTTTCAGAGAGGAACCTGGGTTTGAAGCTGGGTGTTCACTGTCCGTGCTGCACCTTCGTTCCCTCCACCAACAGCATTGTTTTCAATAAGAGTGAGGAGCTGGAGACACGCTTCGCAGGTCTGCTTGTTGTAGAACTTGTTTATGTTAAGTAACATAGACACATAACACATGGCTCTTAAAAAAAAAAATATGATTGAGCTTCTCAATTCACTTACACACAGCATTCTGGCTGACAAATGTTCCCATTACAGTATGTCTCCATGAGATCACTCCACACCAACCCTTTCTCTCCTTCACCCCTCTCCCTCATTTTCCTCTCCCCCCACTTCTTCTCCCTCCCCCTCTCTTCCTCCTCCTCTTCCCAAGGTCTGGATGATGAGCTGCTTCAGCAGCAGGTGCGGAAGCCGGGGGCAGGCCTGGCTAAGGGCCAGGTAGAGTTTAGTACCAAGACCCCCCACCTCATCCTCACCCTGCTGCCCAGTGACAGGGTAGACAACCCGGGCAAGAAGACCCGCAAGAGGAGGGCCGCTGCAGACCCCACCACCTGCTCCAGGTAGGGGAAACACTGATCCAGAAGCCAAATACCTACATTGTTATCTACAACCATAGAATAAACTTATCAAAGCTTTCTCTTTATTTTGGTCTTTGATATGCAGTGATTCTGTATATTTGTTCATAGCCACATTATTGATGATCGTTGTATTGTTGTTATGAATCTATTGGAGGCTTATAGGGAGTCTGCTAGGCTTGCAGTCCTGAAACTTATTAAGTAGGATATATCCTGTGTGGATCAGAATGAAAGAGTGTTTTCTGTCCATCTCTCCTACCTGTTGTAGGAATTCAGGCGCGGGCTGCTGTCTGCGATCGCTCTACATCGACTTCCGCCGGGACCTGAACTGGAAGTGGATCCACGAGCCGAAGGGCTACAAGGCCAATTTCTGCTCTGGCAGCTGCCCATACCTCTGGAGCGCTGACAACCACTACAACATGGTTAGTTAACCCCCAACCACTACATTGGCATAAATGTTCTATCACCTCAGTCACAGTCAGGTCTTATGGCTTTATTACCATACACTCACTTTTACAGCATGGCTATACAAGTAGCTGAAATGTCCTGTCATCTCAGCACCATGCACAGTCCGTTGGTTACACGTCCCAGTGCTCCTGCAGAACCATATTGTTCAACACAGTAGTAAGGTTAGATGGAAGTACTTAAAGGGTTAGTGCGCCCAAATTGACCAATTAGTTTCCTTCCCTGTAAGCAGTCGTGGATATGTGGTGGTGTGACAGTGTTATATGATGTATTGTTTTAGCTTTTGTTTTATGTGTAATATACGGGTCTTAATGTGTTTGGACACCAGGAAGAGTGCTGCTGCCTTGGCAGTAACTAATGGGGATCCATAATAAATGCAAATACCAAATACAAATAAGGACAAGTTATGACAGCAATCAATGCTTTGGTTTAGTTTCCCTGGTACTGTTTCCACATGCTAACGTTTTAGCATTTGTGGCACAAATCCCATTCAAGTCACGCAACCGTTATCATTTTTCGCTCATAACATTCAAATCATCTATAAGTGACTTTGTTGAGCTTCACAGTCAATTTTAGATACTTTCGGATGGTTTGCATATGACGTGCAAAAAATTCAAATATCGGTCCCATGACTTGAATGGGATTTGTGCCACAAAAGGAAACAGTGCCAGGGAAACTAAACGAAAGCATGGATTGCTTTCATACCTGGTCCATAGACTGCTTACAAGGTAAGGACACAAATGTGTCATTTTGTAATTTGGTTGAACTCTCTCTTTAAGTAGTGGTGTTGTGATATTTCCTGTTCTCTCTCTCTCACTCACACAGATCCTGCCGCTGTATAACAAGCTGAACCCTGAGGCGTCGGCATCTCCGTGCTGCGTACCTCAGGACCTGGAGCCTCTGACCATCGTTTACTTCATGGGCCGAACGCCCAAGGTAGAGCAGCTCTCCAACATGGTGGTCAGGTCCTGCAAGTGCCGCTGACACAGGAGCCCAGCGGCGGGAGAGGGGGAAGGAGGAGGAAAAGAGCTGGACAAAACAACAACTACTTGTGGTCCTCAAAGCAATAAGGACAGACTGACCCTCTCTTTCTATATATTCAACCCTTCATTTCACTTACACATTTTACACAGTCGGAGTCTGGCACAGGTTGTTTTTTTTTCAAATCTCACAAGTATGAAACTGAGAAATTGTCTTCAGCTGTGGATCTTTTCCCCACTTTCATAAGGTCAAAAATACTGTAAATATCTTATTCATTGAAATAGCTTTATTAAACTTTATTCACGTTTTCAAAATCTGATATTAAAGTGTTTTGATTGGAAATACAATGTGTGCTTGTTGCATAAGATTGTGAACTCTACAAAGTAGCTTTAGGCAGAGATCTGTGTGCATTTACTAAAGGGAGATGATTTTTATGTGAGCTAGTTTTCCTTTGGGCTGAAAGAGGGAGAGAAGGAGATGGAGAGAGAAAGAGGCTGAGAGAGAATAGAAGGGAAAGAGGCTGAGAGAGAGAAGAGAAAATGACAGCGCGAGAGAGGGGAGTGAGGAGAAGACAGAGAAGGAGAAAGAGCAAGAAATATAGGAGAGAGGGAAAGCAAAAGAAAGGATAGAGAGAGTGAGGTTGTGTGTCCAGGCAGTAGAGGCCTCTAGCCAGCTCTCTGCGGTAAGGGCTGAAATCTGCTGGCGTAAACAGGATGTGAAAGATTTCCAGAAAGCGACCACTCACGGAATGCCAGATTTAAACCCGTTCAGGGTTTGTGGTGAGAGGAGAGGAGGAATGAAACAGAAAGGAGGTTTTCAAAGGAGAGACGTGGGCTGATAGGCACAATTTGGAACACATCCACTTTGGACAGGGGTAGCCATTTTGTAGCCTTAGCAAATGTGTAACTATTAGGTCTGGCATGGTAGGGCTTTGCACAGCTGTAACCAAACTTTTTATTTATTTGTCATTTACTTCTTACTTGATTGCTGTTRGTATAAAATGTTAAGGTCATATTGGTACCATGGATCCAGTCACACAAATCAAAGTTTGGCCACGTTAACCACTTTTGATAAGATGCATAAAAACTCAAAATACATCCACCCTGGAACTCAAATTATATTTAGGCRTTCTGGTATTTCAGTGGTTTGAGAGAGAGACTGTAGTGTTCTGTATGTTTATCTCTATGCTCTGTGTACTCCTGTGGTTGACACTGAACCTAGAGAGAAACAGAGTGGGTCTGTTCGGCTGCCAAGTCAGCCTGCTTTATGCGCCAAACACAGAAAGGTGATGAAAAATAGATAGTGCCTAGAGCGTTGGACATTGCGCCTGACACAGTAACCAGACTGTACCCCCATTAACCCTCTCCTCCTCCCCCAGTCCCTGTGAGCCTTTCTGGGGCCCCGCCCGTCCCTGTCCTTCCTCTCTGGGAAAAGGACGTGTGGCCTCTCTGTAGGGGGGGGGGGGACGACGACGACGTGTGGCCTCTCTGTAAGGGGGAAGGAGGGGTGAGAGGACGTGAGGGGGGTAGACCCCTGAGTGGCTGGCAGGCTGCAGGACGGAGGGGTGGTGAGGTAACACCCCTCCGTCCCCGGCTGTAAACCAGCCCAGCATCTGTTAGTCCTTTCCACCTAACTACCCCTTACTATATTCAACCTGCACTTATCCCAAAGTAACACTCCTCTGGGTGTCTGAGTGTGTGTGTCTGGGATGGTGTGTAGTGTGTGTGTGTCTGTTCTTGTGTGTGTAGTATGTGCACATACAATCTGACATCCCTTCCAGCCCCACCCACACCTCTCTCACCACTCCCCAAGGCCTCTCTACCCAGTATATCATGTTGTTATCTCATCAGTCTATCAAACATACAGTATTGTAGGTTTGTATAGGACTTTCCTTTATTTAGAAAAGCACAATTCTATTTTAAATACCAGTTTGGCACATACACATTCAGGGCAACAGAACAGCGTCAAAACAAACAAGCTATACAAGCAGAGTACTGAATATCCCACATGCTGAAGGACACTGGATATACAGGGATATGGATCTCTGACACCAGATCTAAATGGTAATTWAAAAAAGTCCTTCCACTTTAGTGTCATTTAAAAACGGTGGCTGAGGTTGGGCTGAGCTCCAGTAGCAGACAGGACAGCAGCCTCTACACCTATGCAGAGGAGCTGTTGTACTACACTTGGTACTATTTCTCAACCCAGTGAGTCTGACTTCACTGAGCTGAGACAGTTTATATATTCTATATCTGTGCTGCTGAATACATTCATTGGTTTTCATACAAATATTTCTCAATGGTGACTGTGGTCCTCAGTCAGTGAGATCTAATGAATTATTGGCCTGGGCCACATTTATCCCCAGTACATAAGTCCATCTGAGCTTTAAGGTCTGCTTCTCCTTTGGACACTGGTAATAAAGACCAGCCTTAGTATCCCCCTTCATGACCTGTGTCTGTCAGTTTGTTCATCAGTCTCTGAGATGGGGGAGGGGTGGGGAGGTTAGAGGAGGGGACTGCATGTCACTGTGTCAGTCTCTGAGATGGGGGAGGGGGGGAGGAGTCGGGGGGTTAGAGGGGGGCTGCATGTCGCTGTCCCTCCTCTCCTTCAGCTGCCTCCTCATTCTCCTCCTGCGGTGTATCCGGGGACGAGGACTGACACCCCCCTCAACCGTCTGGTTCCGGTCACTTAGCGTGTCTGACGACTCGTCAATGTAGGCCAAGTTCTCCCCGAAGAAATCTAGCATCTTGCAGCCTGGCGGGGTGGGCAAAGGGGTCATGGGGAGCGGCATGGTGGAGTTGGGCGACTTGGGGAGTTGCTGGAGAGGCACAGGGAACCGGACGTCCTCCCTGAAATATACCAGCCTGGATCCTCCATGGCGTCCCCTCTGTTCAGTACAGAGAGACCCACTGGGGTCAAAACTAGCAAAAGGCATCCTCCGCCCTGGCATACACATGTCAGAGGTGTGAGAGTCAGAGGAGGAGACAACTGATCTGGAGTCAGAATCTGGAGACTCGGACACAGAGCCCGACTCCCATGGCATCATCATTATCGCAACAGGATCAGGGTCATAGTCTAACTCCATCACGGAGCGCGCCGCAGGCATCGACAGCGACCTCACAACCGTCCGGCCCTCTGACCTCGCATTGACCCTGCAATCTGCCCTCAAACCTACCCCTAGCCCCATCCCTGGTCCTAACCTCACCCCCTCAGTCCTAACCTCACCCCCCCCTAACCTCACGACCTCCAGACGGGTCATGGAGCGTGTGACCCACCTATTGGGCAGATGTCCGTTCTCCCCTATGGCGCCCTGCCTGCCGCGGTGCCCCAGCGCCCCCCTGCGGACCCGTCGCCGGGTGCTGCGTTTCCAGCGGCGCCGCTGCAGCAGGAAGGGGTCATTGAGTTCCAGAGGGTTGGGGATCCGGAAGTCCATGGACATGTTCTGGATGTTCTGGGTCCAGTCTGTAGCATGGGCCCTCAACTCCTCCATCTGAGAGAGAGAAAGGGGAGGGAGAGGGAAAGAGTCAGAGAAAGAGAGGTGTCCCAGAGACCCAGAGAAAGACAGAGACAGAGGATAAGTAAATATCGACAGTACAAATCCAAATTCCCTTTCAGTAAATCTTTGTCCAGATCTTGTCATATCGACTGTTTCCCTTTCACCAGCCCTTACAATCATTTGGTTTGTGTCCCACTCACTACCACTCACCTCAGCACGTGTTTTCTTGGACAGCACCCGCAGCCAGTTCCCGATCATGGTGAGTATGGAAGCAAAGTAAGCCAGGCCAAACACTATCCAGAGCCACACAAGGGGCTTAAACAGATCTCCGTCCCGCCGGTTAGCACCTACGCACAAGGACATTGACGCATTGGAATCGCATGGAAGGAGCACATGCATGCACATACACACAAACAAAAGGGCTTAGACAGGTCCATGTCCCTATGAAATATCAAGTGTATCTTTCATAGTGTGTATCCTGATAGAAATGTGTAGTGTGTGTACTCTCCAGAGTCTGTACTGTCCAAAGTGTGTACAGTGTCTTTCATGTACCAAGTGTTCACTTCATACCTGCTACATAGTCTCCGAAGCCGACCGTGGTCAGGGTGATGACCACAAAGTAGAGCGCCTCCAGAAAGGACCAGTCCTCCACTTCCTTAAACACCAGCGTTGGCACGGCGAGGAAGATCAGACAGCCAATCAGGATGGACAGAACGGCAGACATGACCCGCACATAAGTGGGACTGACCCGCCGCTTCTGAGAGAGGGGCAGAGAGAGAGGGGGATACAAAATAAGAAGGMAGAGACTGATGAATTAAAAGAAGGAGAGATGAGGGTAAGATCTTCCTCAAGATGATCAAATAATGTGCCTTTTCTTTGATAAACAATAAAGTTTAGTTTTTTTAGTACTGCAAAGTTACATTGGGAAGTATCTAATGACTGACTGAATGTGTAAGCTGGCTTCTGTTCTACTTGTGTGTAAGATGTTTCAAATGCTAGAGACTCCAAGACGGCCTCTTCTGTTTACAGCACAGTGACATCACTTAAGCAGCCCCTGAGACAGGCGAGTACAATGAGATGACATCCTGTAAATGAAGCAGCCCCTGAGACAAGACAGTCTCACCAGGAAGAGTGTCTCCATCTTCCACACGGCCTTCCTCAGCCCCGTCCCCATGTGGTCCCCGACACCAGCCAGCAGGAAACCAAACATAGGGATCCCTACCAGGGCATAACACACGCAGAACAGCTGGCCCCATTTGGTCCTGGGAGAAAGGTTACCAAACCCTGAGGACAGAGGGAGACCATATACATTCACCTATATGTTCATCTATATAATTAAAAAATGATTCAATTCACCAGCATGTCTATTGAGGTTCATTGTATTTTCTGAGATTGGATAATTCATTTTCTGTCAAATTCAAAATACACATCTGGCTGACTAAGTTATTACCAAACGGTTTGCAGGAGGGAAAAAATGAACAAAGGCTCACCGATGGTGGTGATGATGGTACCACAGAAGAAGAAGGCGCTGGCCAGGTCCCACCTGCTAGTGAAGTTGGTGGAGCTGTGTTTTACATCCAGGCCCGCCTCCACCGCCTTCACCACACTCTGACAGTACAGAGACAGAACAGACAGGCTAGGGCTACATCTGGGGGTGTTCTTTTTACAATTTTAGTTTTTAGTAAATAGATAAATAAATACAAAAATAAAAAATTACCAGGAATTCAGCTAAAAATGTGTTTAATTTAGGAAATCTGTTTCCAAGTATATCTCACGAATTTAAAAAAAAGACGTGATTGTATCTCAATGTAATTTTCATTTCAAAGCCCTTTTGGTGCCTAGTTGTGATTCATTTACAAATGATTCTAATTATGTTCCGGCCCCCCGACCATCCACACTGACAAAAATCATCCCATGGCTGAATGTAGTTGCCTACCCCTGAGCTACACCTTCTCAGTGGGAGTTCTACACTGGACTTTGTTTAGATTAGGTTCTTCTCAGATGTGTTTTAACTCGTCTGTCTGTTCAAGTGTATGCTTTCACTCTCTCAAGTTATTCCTGCCAAGGTGTATATTATGTGTGTTTATGTCTGCTTGCTCTGGTGTGTGTGTCTATCTCTCTGCTCAAATGTGTGTGCTCTATGGTGTGTGTGTCTATCTCTCTGCTCAAATGTGTGTGCTCTATGGTGTTGTGGTGGTCTATCTCTCTGCCTCAAATGTGTGTGCTCTATGATGTGTGTGCCCTATGGTGTGTGTGTCTATCTCTCTGCTCAAATGTGTGTGCTCTATGGTGTGTGTGTCTATCTCTCTGCTCAAATGTGTGTGCTCTACTGGTGTTGTGTGTTTCTCTCTGCTCAAATGTGTGTGCTCTGGTGTGTGTGTACCTTGATGAGGTCGCTGAGGTTCTGTGCGGTGACACAGGAGTGGTTTTGGAGGAAGTCACGTGTGGTACGGAGCAGCTTCTCGTGCTCCTTGCTCTCCTTGGGGCTTTCCAGGGTCCGGAACACCAGCGCCCCTATCACCAGGTACAGCATGACCCCTGCCAGCAGGGCCAGCAGGGTGGGGCACCGCATCACCCCAAGCTCACCCCCCCACCACAGGAGTCAGGTTTCGCCAGGGTCTGCTCTACGGCCTCTTCCACGATACACACGGTGGCACAGCTGCATGCATGCACGCACACACACACACACACACCATTTTTAGTTTGGTTTTACTATCCTTGTGGGAAACAGAATAGTAAAACAAGGGGAAAAGAATTGTTGGCCCCCACAAGGGAAAAYGGCTATTTCAGGTTTAGGGGTTAGGTTCACAAATAGGATTAAGATTAGGTTTAAATTTAGAGTTKGGGGTTTAGGTTAGGTTAAGGGTTAGGGAAAATAGGATTTTGAGTGTGTGTGTTCAATGATGATGATCTCGTTCTGGAAATATAAGATCAGGAACAACTTTGATAATGGGGATTATTTGAGGAGCTATATCAAGGAAAAAACAACATAGAGCAGGTGGTTCTCTGGTCATTTCCAGAACATGAAAGTGTGAGACAAGATATGAAGTTTATCTCCTATAGAGGTAAATCCATTTGAATTCAATAACTTTTTTACATCATCCCTTATGATTTAAACAACACTTTCCATACATGTTTGCCCATGGAAGAAGTGGTCAGAAAGTGACTTTTTGGACCTGAATGCAAAACATTCAGGAGATAAATGGTGCTCAAAGTTAACCCGTTTTGCAGAACCCMCCACACCGTGAGACATACATGTCTTCATCACTGGAAAAGATAAATGGTTGAATTTGATATAATTTAAACGCTTTCAAACAGGGTTGTCAAACTACTTGATAATTTCTTTTAAAAAGTTTAAATAAAAATGACATTTAACCTTCAACATCAATTACCTAAAAATGCCTAAACTCWGATTTTTTTCATATTAGCATATGCTTTATCTTAGACCCTACTTTACATCATCTCAGGTTTTTGTGTTGTGCSCACCATTGGTTGAGACACAGCATGCTCTTGGATACAGGGTGGGTGTCATTTCTATCATAGAAATATAATTAATAGAATGGACCTATCGATTCAGACCACTGTAAATTAGCTGGAACACCATTGAAATGTTTACTTCTAATTAAAACCACAAAGATGGRCGCCGGTCCACCTGTGTTGAATGTCAAATTAAATGMTCATGTCCATTCCATTGTCTAGATTTCTATAATTTCAATAAGTTTCCTATGGAGAATTGACAGTATAATTTAAAACAAAAGATAATCCCATTCAAGTCAACATTCTCTACCATCTTTGTGGTAGCATTTGAAAGTTGACATTTCAATTTAATTGCCATTTGAGTACAATTAACAGCCAAAACATGACAACAACCCTGTATTCAAGAGCATGTTTGGTCTCAACCGATGGCAGGCACAACACAAAAACATCAGATGATGTAAAATAGGGTCTATGGGTGTTTTCACACGTGGTACCTTTCAGCCATTCTTTGTGAACTCAGTGCGGTTCGCTTCATTGTTTTGTGCAGTGTGAACACTTCAATGGAACTCAGACTTCTCAAAAGAGCCTCCGAAGCGAACTCTCCAGAGGTGATCTGAGTCCGGTTCCCTTTTTAAGGGCAATGTGAACACACAGCTCCCCAGGTTCACTTGTCATTATTCCTGCACCCCACACACTAGACTACTGCAACACCGTTTCACACCCAGCCACAAACCCTGACACACTAGACTACTGCAACACCGTTTCCCACAGCCATAAACCACACATAGACTACTGCAACACCGTTTCCCACAGCCATAACCCTCACACTAGACTACTGCAACACCGTTTCCCACAGCCATAAACCCTCACACTAGACTACTGCAACACCGTTTCCCACAGCCATAAACCCCACACTAGAACTCGCAACAACCGTTTCCCCTGCCATACCCCTCCACACTAGACTACTGCAACACCGTTTCCCCTGCCATAACCCTCACACTAGACTACCTGCAACACCGTTTCCCAGCCCATAAACCCTCACAACTAGACTACTGCAACACCGTTTCCCCTGCCATAACCCTCACACTAGACTACTGCAACACCGTTTCCCCTGCATAACCCCTCACACTAGACTACTGCAAACACTGTTTCCCGCATAACCCTCACACTAGACTACTGCAACACCGTTTCCCCAGCCATAACCCTCACACTAGACTACTGCACCAACCGTTTCCCACAGCCAAACCTCACACTAGACTACTGCAACACGTTTCCCTGCATAACCCTCACACTAGACTACTGCAAAACGTTCCCCTGCCATAACCCCTCACACTAGACTACTGCAAACACCGTTTCCCCCCCCAGCCATAACCCCTCACACTAGACTACTGCAACAACCGTTTCCCCTGCCATAAACCCCTCACACTAGACTACTGCAACACGTTTCCCCGCCATAACCCCTCCACTAGACTACTGCAACACGTTTCCACCTGCCATACCCTCACACTTAGACTACTGCAACACCGTGCCAAAATCCTAGACACATAACTAGCTGCAACACCGTTTCCCCTGCCAAAGACATATCCTGATACCCCTCACACTAGACTACTGCAACACGTTTCCCCTGCCATAACACCCTCACACTAGACTACTGCAACAACAACCGTTTCCCCTCATACCCCTCACACTAGACTACTGCAACACCGTTTCCCCTGCCATAAACCTTCACATTGTTGCTACAAATGAGAGAAGATGATGATGTGCAGGTGTAACAGTTTTGCTTCCGTCCCTCTCCTTGCCCCAAACTGGGCTCGAACCAGGGACCTTCGGCACACATCAACAACTGACACCCTCGAAGCATCGTTACAGCTCCACAAAAGCTGCGGCCCTTGCAGGGCAAGTTGAACAACTACTTCAAGGTCTCAGAGCGAGTGACGTCACCAATTAAAACGCTATTAGCGCGCACCCCGCTAACAATTTCACACCGGTTACACAGGTTCGCGGGAAAAAATACACATGCTGTTTTTGGATATTCATTTGTGTTTGTCAAGGAGGCACAGAAATTCCTAAATATGTTTGGAGTTCAGTTCKGATGATTTGTTTTCAATATGTGATCTATTGSCTAAGAGAGCTTCAAAAGCTATTTATTCGATTGTGGAGTTTGAATAGTGTGAGAAGACAACATCGGGTGTACCATTTTCAATGAGAGCATTATTTATCTGRAGTTATTCTTCTGCTATTTATCCTGTGGCAAATAATATTTGTGTGTTAATAGTATCMTCTGATGATGGTTATTATGCCTCATCTTTTATCTAATTGGAATATATTAACTTCCAAAATATAAGTAGGTATCATCTAGCTGTCCGATAACACGTTCTGATGGAATAGCTTGTCCTGCACTTTGTAAAAACCCAGAATGCATTGAGTYAATGTTGGAAATTACTTTACATTTTTTAGTATAAAATAGGTATGGTGGGGTATGCAAAAAGGTCAAATWAAAAAAAAAWATATATATATTCTATGTCACATGCAACAGGTGTAGACTTTACTGTGAAACACTTACGAGACATTTACCAACAACGCAGAGTTCAAAAGGAAAAAAGGAAAAAGGAAATAGTAACAATAAAATAACAATAAGGACATATACACAAGGAGTACCAAAGAAGTGCCATCTCTTGAATGATTCGGCATTCAGGTCCAAAAATCACTTTAGGCAAATATGTATATATGTATATATGATTTCATTCAAATCAAAAGGGGTGCTGTCAAAAAGTGATTGAATTCAACTGGATTTACCCAAAGAGGAAAGTGTGACGTTACTACCGTTAAGACATCCCGCTCTAAACAACTCACTTGTCCACGTTTTATCCATCCTGAAGATCTGGTGATGAGAGTCCTCTCTCCTCTCTACCAGGCCCAGGGCTGAAAGGGGGAATAGTAGGAGGGTTCAGACCAGCGTCTACGTTAGTGCCCCTGTCATAACAACACACACTGACACTCACCAGACTGCCCCGGATATCAACTGGCCAACGTTTTTAAACGATTAGCCTCTGCCAACCTGCTAAACATACATCTCGCTGTTAATCTAAGTATGTTTAGGATGCTTATCTTTATCTAGTTTAAACAGTTTGTTTTCTTTAAATGATATTCACCTCCAGAACCAGAAGATGGCCATGGTGTTCCAAAGAACTGCGTCAACGTTCTGATATTTCCTGGAGTTCTCTGTTAGCATTCTGATCTAATGGAACGCATTGGTTTGTATGGACGTCTATGCATTGGCTGAAAATGTATTATTTGTTATCGTTGTCTAAACCTATCCTGGCATATTTTTATATCTTTATAAGATATGTGTGTTTGATGTGTTGTGAAATATCCCTGCTCAAACAGCGTGACATAAATTGTGATAAATCATCATGTTTCCAATGTATTGCAGTTAAAAACAAAAAGGAGTGCAGAACTGCCAAATAGGGAAGAGGCTTTGGCGCCAGTCTCCACCTAGCTCATAAGATGGATGTAAAACAGCAGGTTATTGGTCTAATGATTCATATTTTAGGGTACATTTGTCATACAATAAAATGTAATGCTATCAGTCATTTATATTGAGAGCTTAAAGATACATCATAAAGAATGTTTCCAACATTTCCCTCAGCATTTGATATGGCCAATGTTCTTTGGAAGGACAGTTAGATTTTGTTACCCAAATCACTGACTGAAAGCTATGAAACTGTTTTTGGGGAGAAAAACAATTGACAGTCATGCAAGTAAGTAAATCATTCAATGAAATGTCACAAAAACAGATAATGTCCCCAGGTACATTTTGGGGCAGCAGGTAGCCTAGTGGTTAGAGCGTTGGGCCAGTAACCAAAAGGTTGCTAGATCAAATCCCTGAGCTGACAAGGTAAAAATCTGTCGTTCTGCCCCTGAACACGGCAGTTAACCCACTGTTCCTAGGCCGTCATTGTAAATAAGAATTTGTTCTTAACTGACTTTGTTAAATAAAATTATGTGCTAATTTTATTTAAAAAACAGGTGTAGACTATAAAAAAGTTGTAGACTATAAAAAAAACTGATGACCCCACCAGAACCAAAGCCTACACTTGAACACAGAAACACGTTATACATACGATGATGCCAGTTAGTTCTCCCTTGCAATCCACACACCACAAACAAGTACATAAATGTATTTTCAGACAACAAATAATGTATATTACTAATAGGTGAGCAAATAAACCAATCTGAACAAAGCAACTGACTTTAAATCCTACCTGAGTTCAGGAGAAACAATGAAGTCTGAAGAACCAGTATGTGCTTCTTGGTGTCCAGGCTCTTCTCACCATCAACCGCTCTATGAGTAGAAGTGTGTATGTCCAAACGCTCACAGAGTAGAAGTGTGTGTCCACTAAGTAAGTGTGTGTGTGTGTGTTCCTGGCAGTGGGAAGGTGTTTCCCCATGCTCAGGACTCTACATCACTGTGATGGAGGAGAAGAGGGATTATAGGAAGTGTGTGTGTGTGTGTGTSTCTCTCTCATAGGGCCAGGAGTTTTGAGGCACTGCTTTTTCCAGTAGTTCCAGCACTGTCCACTGGTGTTGCTGCAGGTAGGAAACCCTAGGAAATGTTCTGTAATTGACACATGCTTTCTCCAATCAATCAATGTCTGGTTGTACGTATGTGTTTGGCGGAGGGATTGCCAGCAGCAAATCTTAATCGCACAAAACCTATTATTTAGCAGGGAATACAATTTGTAGATCAGTAATTCTACACCTCAATTTGCTCAAACTCGCCCAAAATATGTCCACGTTAAGTAGATCATTATTTATACTGAACAAAAATATAAAGCAGATCATTATTTATACTGAACAAAAATATAAACGCAACAATTTCTATTTATTCAAAGTTTTTTWAAATTATTATTTAAAAAATTGCCCCATTTTCTCCCCAATTTCGTGGTATCCAAATTGGTAGTCCCAGTCTTGTCTCATCGCTGCAACTCCCGTACGGACTCGGGAGAGGCGAAGGTTGAGAGCGGTGTGTCCTCTGAAACACAACCCAACCAAGCCGCACTGCTTCTTGACACAATGCCCACTTAACCCTGAAGCCAGCCAAATCAATGTGTCGGAGGAAACACCGTGCACCTGGCGACGATGTCAGCGTGCACTGCGCCCGGCCCGCCATAAGAGTCGCTTGTGCGCGATGGGACAAGGACATCCCTGCCGGCCAAACCCRCTCGTAACCCGCACGACGCTGGGCCAATTGTGCGCTGCCCCATGGGTTTCCCGGTGCGGCTGGCTGCGACAGAGCCTGGACTCGAACCCAGAATCTCTAGTGGCACAGCTAGCACTAGGGAGGCCCACAAACGCAACAATTTTACTGAGTTACAGTTCATATGAGGAAATCAGTCAATTGAAATAAATTCATTAGGCCCTAGATTTCACGACTGAGAAAACAGATACGCATCTGTTGGTCACAGATAKATTTAAAAAAAATGGGCCTCAGGATCTTGTCGCATTATTTCTGTGCATTCAAATTGCCATCGATAAATGCAATTGTGTTTGTTGTGCGTAGCTTATGCCTGCCCAAACCCTAACCCCACAATGAGGTACTCTGTTCACAACGTTGACATCAGCAAACCGCTCGCCCACACAACGCCATATACGTGGTCTGCGGTTGAGGCCAGGTTGAACGTACTGCAAATTCTCTAAAATGACGATGGAAGCGGCTTATGGCAGAGAAATTAACATCCAATTATCTGGCAACCACTCTGGTGGACATTCCTGAGATATTTGTGGCATTGTGTTGTGTGACAAAACTGCTCATGTTAGAGAGGCCTTTTATTGTCTGAAGCACAAGGTGCACCTGTGTAATGATCATGCTGTTTAATCAGCTTCTTGATATGCCATCCCTCTTGGAAAGGAGAATGCTCACTAACAGAGATGTAAACAAATTTGTGCACAAAAAAACGTTTTTTTGTGAGTATGGAACATTTCTGGGATCTTATATTTCAGCTGATGAAACATGGGACCAACACTTTASATGTGTTAATATTTTTGTTCAGTGTATTAAGCAGGTGAGGAGTTTTTGTATGGGGGGCAATGAGTGTCGAATTTAGTAAAGATAAAAAAGTATTGCTATTTTGATACGTGCGGCTTATTTGATCTAATAGAAGTTTTGTAATGCTTAGGTTGCTACGTGTGTACCAATATAAGTGTGATGCGCGTGACTTCCTTAAAAAAAACACTAATTCGGAGTCGGTCTACGCATATTCATGAGCCAGCATAGCATCTCACTCTCCATTGAATACAGGTGGTTGACATKAACACCCCTCATCGAATATTCAAATATGTTCAAATAACAAGATGTATCCACCAATCGAAAGAGATAAATAGGTGGGAGGTTGACAGCCCGCCGTTCCACTCTGTGGACAACGAAACCCATTGTTAGGGTGGAGACAAGCATCTCATCATATCCACTATCTTGGAAGACAACATTTCCGACATGCTGATCCTCAACACAAATCAAATTGTATTAGTCACATGCGCCGAATACAACAGGTGTAGACCTTACAGTGAAATGCTTACTTACAAGCCCCTAACCAACAATGCAGTTCAAAAAATATGAATAAGAAATTAAAGGGCAACAAGTAATTAAAGAGCAGCAGTAAAATAACAGTAGCGAGACTATATACAGGGGGTACCGGTACAGAGTAAATGTGCGGGGGCACCGGTTAGTCAAGGTAATTGAGGTAATATGTACATGTAGGTAGAGTTATTAAAGTGATAACGCATAGATAACAGAGTAGCAGCGGTGTAAAATAGGGGGTGGGGGCAATGAAAATAGTCTGGGTAGCCATTTGATTAGATGTTCAGGAGTCTTAAGGCTTGGAGGTAGAACTGTTTAGAAGCCTCTTGGACCTAGACTTGGCGCTCCGGTACCGCTTGCCGTGCGGTAGCAGAGAGAACAGTCTATGACTAGGGTGCCTGGAGTCTTTGACAATTTTTAGGGCCTTCCTCTGACATCGCCTGGTACAGAAGTCCTGGATGGCAGAAAGCTTGGCCCCAGTGATGTACTCGGCCGTACACACTACCCTCTGTAGTGCCTTGCGGTCGGAGGCCGAGCAGTTGCCACACCAGGCAGTGATGCAACCAGTCAGGATGCTCTCGATGGTGCAGCTGTAGAACCTTTTGAGGATCTGAGGACTCATGCCAAATCTTTTTAGTCTCCTGAGGGGGAATAGGTTTTGTCGTGCCCTCTTCACGACTGTCTTGGTGTGCTTGGACCATGTTAGTTTGTTGATGTGGACGCCAAGGAACTTGAAGCTCTCAACCTGCTCCACTACAGCCCCGTCGATGAGAATTCGGGCATGCTCGGTCCTCCTTTTCCTGTAGTCCACAATCCTCTCCTTTGTCTTGATCATGTTGAGGGAGAGGTTGTTGTCCTGGCACCACATGGCCAGGTCTTTGACCTCCTCCCTATGGGCTCTCTCGTCGTTGATCAGGCCTACACCACTGTTGTCATCGGCAAACTTAATGATGGTGTTGGAGTTGTGTGGGCGTGCAGTCATGAGGGAACAGGGGGTACAGGAGGGGACTGAGCACACATCCCCGAGGGGCCCCAGTATTGAGGATCAGCATGGCGGATGTGTTGTTACCTACCRTTACCACCTGGGGGCGGCCCGTCAGGAAGTCCAAGATCCAGTTGCAGAGGGAGGTGTTTAGTCCCAGGGTCCTTAGCTTAGTGATGAGCTTTGAGGGCTCTATGGTGCTGAACTCTGAACTGTAGTCAATGAATAGCATTCTCACATAGGTGTTCCTTTTGTCCAGGTGGGAAAGGGCAGTGTGGAGTGTAATAGAGATTGCATCATCTGTGGATCTGTTGGGGCGGTATGCAAATTGGAGTGGGTCTAGGGTTTCTGGGATAATGGTGTTGTGAGCCATGACCAGTCTTTGATGTGAACCATGACCAGTGAGCCATGACCAGACAAGCACTTTATGGCTACTGATGTGCGTGTTATGGGTCGGTAGTCATTTAGGCAGGTTACCTTGGTGTTCTTGGGCACAGACTCAGACAGGGAGAGGTTGAAGATGTCAGTGAAGACACTTGCACGGGGGAACAGGTGTGTGTGCTCAGCGCCCTCCTGTACTCCCTGTTCACCCATAACTGGGTGAACAGGGAGTACACGTCTCCCTGTTCACGTCTCCAACTCAATCAACATTGGTAGACCTGATTACCAACAACGATGAGAGCCTACAGGGAGGTGGTGACGGGGCTGTAGTGGAGAGGGTCAAAAGCTTCAAGTTCCTCGGCGTGTAACATCACTGGGGACCTGAAAAGGTCCCTTCACACTGACAGCACCTCTTCAACCTCAGGAGTCTGAAGAAATTTGMCTTGGCCCCTAAGACCCTCACGTACTTCTACAGATACACCATCGAGAGCATTCTGTCGGGCTGTATCACCGCATTGTACGGCAACCGCAGGGCTCTCCAGAGGGTGGTGCGGTCAGCCCAACGCATCGCCGGGGGCACACTGCCTGCCCTTCAGGACATCTAAAGCACCCGGTGTCACAGGAAGGCCAAAAATATCAAAGACCTCAGCCACCCAAGCCACAGCCTGTTCATCCCGCTAGAAGGTGGAGACAGTACAGGTGCATCAAAGCTGGGACTGAGACTGATAAACAGCTTCCATCTCCAGGCCATCGGACTGTTAAACAATCACCACTAGCCTAGTCATTCAGTACCCTGCTCTGAACCTTAGAGACTGCTGCCCTATGTACTGTACATAGTCATTTAACACTGGTCACTTTGTTTACATAGTGTATTCTAGTCAAGGCTCATCCTATATAACTACTGCTGTACACCTTTTCTATTCATATACTGTCTATACACACACACCATTAGATAGATATATATATACATATATCACATACACATATATACACACACACACATTTTGGTTTTTGCCCTAACACTACACCGCATATTCATATTATCAAAGCTTGACGATGAGTTGGTTATTTGAATCAGCTGTGTAGTGCTATGGCAAAAACCACAAAGTGCACCCATTGGGATCCCGAGGACCGAGTTAGGGAAATCCTAGTCATTACTTTAAGCATGACAAAGCTATGGGGTAGGAGCAGGACCCCTGTCTGTTTCCTGATGTCCATTTAGAGGGGCTTAGCTCTTTAAACCTATACATCCCTAACTACAGTGAGTTTGGATGAGAACACAGACAGAGGTGTCTTGAGCAACATTAAGTTATCACAGTGTAATCCACTCATATTTATCCAGTCATCAAACTCGAGGTGACTGGAAGGTAGACTGTGGTGTAGCAGAAACAGGATATCCAACTACTAGGTTAAGATGGGTATCCTTCTGGGTACCAGTCTGTATGTGCCATCATGCCACTCCTTGCCACTCATTGTCAAGCCAAACATGTCTTGCTTGACAATGAGCAAGAGAGTTGGCAAGAGCACAAACAGATCTGGCAGCAGGCTACTTTCAAGTCAACCGTGAATGGAAAAAATGATTTCAGTTGTACACCGGACTGATGTCTTGCCAGTTGCCTTACTGGGTACCTCATTAGTGACCTCTAAACTAGAGGGCATTATTTGGAATGTGACTCCAACCTAGAGAAAATAAAGAGAGAGATGGAAAGAAATACAGCTACCAAATAGAGCTAGCGTAGACAAGATGGAAAAAAACAACTGACACACAGACCTTAGGAGGTGGAAAGAGAAAATGACAAGATAAATTTAGATCAACCTTTTTAATCTATCTTCTTCAACAGCGACACAAAGCATCAACAGCGATACATTCACATAAAAGTGTCACATACAGGGGAAAGAATCCAGTGTGTTCTGCTTGGACTCGTCCCACCACCCAGAGATCCCACAGATAACTCAGCTAGGGGTGTGTTCAGAAGGCTAATGAATGGTACTGTAACAGCCCATACGTGTTCTAGAACACACGCCAGGCTTCTAGAATCTTGAGAAGACATGGTTGTTGCTAGTGGCTACATGTATCATGTCGGTAGTGACAGAAAGCACGTGTAGCTAACTACGCACATCAAGTTAAAATCACTCCACAATGTATTAACCTGTCATTTCTATCAGATCCAATGGCTATTAACTTATTTAGTTGTGTGTTAAAAACAAAAAGGCGTTGAGAGATTTTTAGACCACAACAAAACCAATAACAACTCACATTCATCTTAGTACCATGCAGTAACGCTGTAATAAACCTCAGCTCTGAAAGAAGGTCAGAGTTGATTTGGAATGGAGGAAGGTTTCGTTCACAAAACACAGTGTACAAAACATTAAGAACACCTTCCTAATATTGAGTTGCACTCCCCTTTGACCTCAGAACAGCCTCACTTCGTTGGGGCAGGGATGCTGGCCCATGTTGACTCCAATGCTTCCTACAGTTGTGTCAAGTTGTCTGGATGTCCTTTGGGTGGTGGACCATTCTTGATACACACGGAAAAACCCAGCAGTGTTGCAGTTCTTGACACAAACCGGTGCACCTGGCACCTACTACCATACCCCGTTTAAAGGCACTTAAATATGTTATCTTGCCCATTCACCCTCTGAATGCCACACATACACATTTACATTTGAGTCATTTAGCAGATGCTTTTATCCAGAGCGACATATAGTGGTGAGTGCATACATTTTCATATTTCGTTTGTACTGGACCCCCGTGGGAATCGAACCCACAAACCTAGCGTTGCAAGTGCCATGCTCTACCAACTGGGCCACACGGGATCAATGTCTCAATTTTCTCAAGGCTTAAAAATCCTTCTTCAACCTGTCTCCTCCCCTTCATCTACACTGATTGAAGTGGATATAACAAGAGACATCAATAATGGATCATAGCTTTCACCTGTAGTCACCTGGTCAGTCTGTGTCATGGAGAGAGTTCTTAATGTTTTGTATACAAGCGCACACACTTCCTCAAAGCACACCAATGAGGGTGGCAGTACCAAGATTACATTTAAGATGCTATAAATTAGTTTTGATAAACAATCTCTTAAGTGAACATTGTTTCAAACCAGGGCAGTTTATTGATGCAACTGAAAATCTAGAAACCTAAGGCACAATCACTAACATGCACAAAAAATCTATCCCCCCCAAAAATGTAATATATTAAATCTAGGAAAAACTAAAAAAGTCCAAAAAAGCAGACTAAACCTGCACAATTTAAATAGTGTATCTAAAAATAAGAAAAACTACCTCACTTGTGTAAATTCAAGAGCACAGCGTGAGGGTGCCATTTTTAAAAAGGTTTGAGTGTAAAGAAAGAGAGAAATTAATAGGGAAAAAACAGAAAGAGGGGAAGAGGGAGGGGAAGAGAAGGAGCGCTCCCAGTGGATCACCATACAAGGAGAGGAAACACGCTCAGGTTAGGTTGAGTCATACACAGGCACAGGCTAATATTGAGAAAACATAACGACCAGACATCATCCTACACAGTACGTACTCATCCGTGTACAGTTTTGTACAAACCGACACACACTCCCTCAAATGTACACCCACTGCTTATAAAAGCCGATATGAACACAAACACTAAAACATT
Organism: Salvelinus sp. IW2-2015; assembly: GCF_002910315.2. Taxonomy (NCBI): domain Eukaryota; kingdom Metazoa; phylum Chordata; class Actinopteri; order Salmoniformes; family Salmonidae; genus Salvelinus; species Salvelinus sp. IW2-2015. The sequence continues at coordinate 20,101,335 of NC_036846.1, read as the reverse complement.
CAACAGTCTATAAATAAGACTATTSAAATAAATTCAAGTTTTCACAACAGGCAATGGACCATAGCCTAAAGTAGCTTATAAAAATTAAATAAAAACAAGGCACCATTTCTCATTTGAACCACAACAAGGAAATGTGAGCCAGTAGATTTGTAAAGAACAGTACTGTATTAGGTGCATWGAAACCAATGAGCCACTGTAAAACTCAATGAAAGGTCTTGTCTTAAACGTCAGCAGGGGACAGTTGTCGTCCCTCTTCAGGTGTTTCAGTACATAGAGATGAAACGGGTTTTATTTGGGTCAGTACAAAGCAGGTCCAGTGAAATTAACTCTTTCTCCTCTGACGGTCTTCCAGTGGATCTGTACAAACACGCTGACACACGGCATAAACAAATACACTCAACCATATGTGGAACTTGTGAACCCACACAGGAGAGAGAGGTGGATTGCCATGGGGGACGCCCTACTCTCCCAAGGAGGACAAGACGATTAAGTRAGTCATGTGGAACTAGTTAATGTCATCTCCACATGAAACGTCCTTTCTAAAGACAACATTATGCAACTACAGACTTTGTATAATCTATCACGATCACATAGTAGTTTACATTACGACTACACAAACCTTGTGATAATTTGTGAAATACGTGCTGAACGTAAACTGCGTGATGATGCAGCTGTTATTTGTGTGACTGGTGCAGATATTAGGTTCTAAGGGGCTAAACGCTTCCCCTGTTGGGGGTTAATCAGGGTCCTCCTGCCCCCCCCCCCTCTGGCCGGGATCTCTCTGGGGACGGGGCATAGCAGCAGTACCCAGGAGCCCCCTCCTCACAATGTACGGACAGCCTAGACCACTGGGAATGTCAGCAAAACCTAGAGAAGGAGGGAGAAGGAGCAATGTGAACATTTAGTACTGTTTATATAATGCTAGTGGGAGGTGGTATGTTTACTAGGGGTGCTAGGAGGAAGACACACAGTACCCGTCAAAAGTTTGGACACCTACTCATTCAAAAGGTTTTTCTTTATTTTTTACTATTTTCTACATTGTAGAATAATAGCGAAGACATCAAAACGATGAAATAACACATATGGAATCATGTAGTAACCAAAAACTTTCTTCAAAGTAGCCACCCTTTGCCTTGATGACAGCTTTGCACACCCTTTGCATTCTCTCAACCAGCTTCATGAGGTAGTCACCTGGAATGCATTTCAATTAGACATAGGTTGATACCATCCCACAGGTTAAGCTCATATCTGTTGTCTGTTTCGGTGTCTGTAAGGTCTGATGGAGAGTTGGTTTAGTTAGAGTGGTTGATGATTTGACAGGCTGTCATAGCAAGTATGGGACAGTTCTGCTCAAAAAAATAAAGGGAACACTAAAATAACACATCCTAGATCTGAATGAATGAAATATTCTTATTAAATACTTTTTTCTTTACATAGTTGAATGTGCTGACAACAAAATCACACAAAAATGATCAATGGAAATCAAATTTATCAACCCATGGAGGTCTGGATTTGGAGTCACACTCAAAATTAAAGTGGAAAACCACACTACAGGCTGATCCAAACTTTGATGTAATGTCCTTAAAAGAAGTCAAAATGAGGCTCAGTAGTATGTGTGGCCTCCACGTGCTTGTATGACCTCCCTACAACGCCTGGGCATGCTCCTGATGAGGTGGCGGATGGTCTCCTGAGGGATCTCCTCCCAGACCTGGAGGGCATCCGCCAACTCCTGGACAGTCTGTGGTGCAACGTGGCGTTGGTGGATGGAGCGAGACATGATGTCCCAGATGTGCTCAATTGGATTCAGGTCTGGGGAACGGGCGGGCCAGTCCATAGCATCAATGCCTTCCTCTTGCAGGAACTGCTGACACACTCCAGCCACATGAGGTCGAGCATTGTCTTGCATTGGACGAACCCAGGGCCAACCGCCCACCAGCATATGGTCTCACAAGGGGTCTGAGGTCTCATCCTGGTACCTAATGGCAGTTAGGCTACCTCAGGCTACCTCTTGCGAGCACATGGAGGGCTGTGCGGCCCCCCAAAGAAATGCCACCCCACACCATGACTGACCCACCACCAAACCTGTCATGCTGGAGGATGTTGCAGGCAGCAGAACGTTTCCCACGGCGTCTCCAGACTCTGTCACGTCTGTCACATGTGCTCAGTGTGAACCTGCTTTCATCTGTGAAGAGCACAGGGCGCCAGTGGCGATTTGCCAATCTTGGTGTTCTCTGGCAAATGCCAAACGTCCTGCACGGTGTTGGCTGTAAGCAAAAACCCCACCTGTGGACGTCGGGCCCTCATACCACCCTCATGGAGTCTGTTTCTGACCGTTTGAGCAGACACATGCACATTTGTGCCTGCTGGAGGTCATTTTGCAGGGCTCTGGCAGTGCTCCGCCTGCTCCTCCTTGCACAAGGCGGAGGTAGCGGTCCTGCTGCTGGGTTTTGCCCTCCTACAGCCTCCTCCACGTCTCCTGATGTACTGGCCTGTCTCCTGGTAGCGCCTCCATGCTCTGGACACTACGCTGACAAACACAGCAAACCTTCTTGCCACAGCTCGCATTGATGTGCCATCCTGGATGAGCTGCACTACCTGAGCCACTTGTGTGGGTTGTAGACTCCGTCTCATGCTACCACTAGAGTGAAAGCACCGCCAGCATTCAAAAGTGACCAAAACATCAGCCAGGAAGCAATAGGAACTGAGAAGTGTCTGTGGTCACCACCTGCAGAACCACTCCTTTGGGGGTGTCTTGCTAATTGCCTATAATTTCCACCTGTTGTCTATTCCATTTGCACAACAGCATGTGAAATGTATTGTCAATCAGTGTTGCTTCCTAAGTGGACAGTTTGATTTCACAGAAGTGTGATTGTCTTGGAGTTACATTGTGTTGTTTAAGTGTTCCCTTTATTTTTTTGAGCAGTGTAACTAGAGGAAAATATAAACAGAGATCTTTTGATAACCCACAGTGGTAAAGAATGGTGAGCTGATTTTAACAGTATAGGCTTCACCTCTGGCCAATAGTAACAACCCCCCTTAGCTGTGACATTCAAATACACAGCATCAACAAAACACCACCCCTGTCCCCTCTCCTCACCTTTCATGACCACCTCAGGCAGGCCGTAGGGTTCGTATTCCGTATCATCGTACGCTGCAGACATCTGAGTCCGGTTACGACGGATCCGCTCCGCCAGGCGGGCTGGGTCGGCAGGGATCGGGAAGGACCCAGAAAACAACATCCTGTCCCCCTCAGACATCTGGACTGGTGACACAGGGGGTGATTCTGTGGGTTCTTCATCATTCTCCTCCTCTTCCTCCTTCTCCGTCTGTGTGTATACGTGGTGTGTTTCTGGTAGGGCGCCTGTTTCTCTCCCCTCCTCTGTCTGAGAGCTGGTACTACTCACCTCTACAGAGCTCAATCTCTCTTGACCTGTCCATCCTGCTGGTATGACCTTTGAACTCAGAACCTTGGTCTCCACTATCGTTCTCTCAGTTCGCCACTCTGATGTAGTGGTGACTTTTCTACGGACCGAGGAGTGATTTTTATTCTCAACACCAGTGGAGATTGGTTCCTCTTGATGGTGACTGGGATGATTGATTTCAGAGGACTGTGCTTCAGTGGATTGAGCCTCAGCGAGAGATAGAGTGGGGAACTCTTTGTTATCTAGTTCTATGACGTCTAGATTGTGCCTTGAGACTATTTCTTTGGCCTGGGTCTCATCTGTTGCTCTGGGAGTGTTTGGATTGGTCTTGTTTTCTGAATCATCTTGGTTAGTGTGCTCTGTTGCCTTGGTCTGGAGCTCTGAGATTTGGTAAACATCTTTGGTGATGTCTGCTTCTTCACCATCTTTCCCATGTTCATTGGTCTGTTTTTCTGTCTCTTGGGGATGTGTACATTTGTTCTTTCTGGATGGGTTTTGGAGACTCTTTGCTTCAGGAGAATTGCAGTGATGTAGTCTGGACCAATAAAAAAAGATCGATCAAATTTAAATTCTAACTTTGAAATCTCCATAGACAGAACATGAAAACTGCTCATCACAGAAACTGTTACAACCAATTCATAATAACAAAAACCGGTCATTGCAATTGTCAATCAAGAATTTGTGCGTAGCCCCTGTGTGTTACCTTGAAGCCAGGGTCCTCCCATACAGTCTACTGGAGGTACAGGAGAGAAGCAGCTCATCCTCTCTGATCACCGTCACACTGCTGTGTTGGCCAGGGCTGAGGGGAGCAGTGTTGTGGCCAGGGCTGAGGGGAGCAGTGTTGTGGCCAGGGCTGAGGGGAGCAGTGTTGTGTCCAGGGCTGAGGGGAGCAGTGTTGTGTCCAGGGCTGAGGGGAGCAGCGGTGAGGTCCTCTGGGTCTAGACAGAGGGGCTGGGCCGTCAGCCTCCACACTGTCAGCTCCTCAGCCTGCCTCTGGTTCTCCTCAGAGAGAGACTGCAGTTCAGCCTGCAGCATAACCACCTGGACAGGAGGAGAGAGAGAATAACATTCAGGAGATGTTCAAAAAAATTAAATACAGATTTATTTAAAATAGCTGGCTTGTTTATAGCAGTCTGTAGTAGTAGCATTCTGTTGTGGATGTTTACAACCACATGCTTTAGATATGGGGGGAAATTGTTCAAGTATTTACAGTAACTTACATTGATAACTATGTTCACAGTAAGAGTTAGAGTACAGAAACCTACCTGCTTCTCTAGGCAGGTGATCTGGAGTGGAGCCAGTGGAGTAGAGTCTAGTAGAATATCATCCCCTGCCCCCATCTCCTTCACTCCTTCAGACTCTACTGCCCCTCTCCCCTCATCCCCTGCGCACCATCTCTTCACTCCTTCAACTCTACTCCCCGCTGTCCTCATCCCCTGCCCCATCTCGTCTTCACTCCTTCAGACTCTACTCCCGCGTGTCCTCATCCTTGCCCCCAATCTCCTTCCACCTCCTTAGATCTCTCTGCCCTCTCCTCATTCCCGCCCCCAGTCTCCTTCTACTCCTTCAGACTCTACTCCCGCTGTCCTCATCCTTTGCCCCATAGGTCCTTCACTCCTTAGACGAGAGCTTCTAC
>NC_036846.1:20044596-20090144 GCF_002910315.2 Salvelinus sp. IW2-2015 | reverse complement strand
CTCTACTCCCCCTCTCCCCATCTCCTTCACTCCTTCAGACTCTACTCCCCCTCTCTCCTCATCTACAGGTTTCCCTCCATCATGCAGTGTGGCCTCACGTCCCGAGGTGATAATGTCACTGATGTCACTGATTTGCTTTAGCTCTCCAGAGGTGGAGATAACTTCCTGTCCTCCTCTCTGCTTCTTTCTTTTCCTTCTCTTTGCTTTTCTTTCAGCCTGTTCTTCACAAGTCGCTGGTAGTGTTGTGTTACTGACAGAACTAGTTTCTCGGTCTGTGTTTGCCACATCTGGAAGTGTCAGTTTCAGCAGTTCGTTCTTCTGTTTTAGAGACTGCAGCTCTACAGCCAAACTCTCTCCTCTGCTATCTTGTCTCTCCTGTCCACTGGTGTCTTCTGGCCTGTTGATAGGAGCAGAAGCTTTCTCCAGCTCTGCAGTAAGACATGTGTTCTCAGTCCTGGTTAGACTCGGGTCTCTCTGGGATAGCTGGAACTCCTTGGTTGAATGTTGTTCTTCACTACGGATGTGTTTCATCTCAGAACTCTCAGACGGTTCCATCTGCCCTTTGGAACATGCTACAGTTAAACTGTCAGATTTGAATTTTTCTTTGTTTCTCGTCTCTTCACTCCTGCCTGGCTGGGCAGAAGGCTTAAAATCCACCATCTTCTCTGTATTATGTTCAGCAGGATGGCTGCCCAGAGTGGTACTGCTATCTGTTACATCATGCCATTCAGTGACACAGTTTTTCTGTGGAGTGGTCAGCTGACCTCCCTCATCACAAAGTGTAGAGGAAGCCTGGGTAGTGTTCAGTGGTTTCATTGTTATGTCTGTAGTCTCTTCTATCCCGGAGGCAGACTCATTCTGAGTGCTATGTGTGATCTGATGTATATCTGTGTAATGGTCAGCCTGCTGAGAGGTTATAGTTACCCTACTGTCCTTTATCTCCTCCTCTACCTCCTTCTGTCTCTCTTCCTCACGTCTCTCTCTCTCCTCCTCCCTTCTCTCTTTCTCCATCTCCGGTCTCTCCCTCCCCTGTCTGAGCATGGCCAGTTCATCTCTGCAGCGCTGCAGTTCCTTTCCCTGGCTGAGAAGACCGCCCTCCTTCTCCTGCAGCTCTGCCAGCAGGTCCTGGATGTGTCTGCTCTGGTGGTCGAAGGCCAGGGTCAGCTGCTGGGTTTGCCTGGTCACCTGGCTCTGTAAAGCCTCCAGCTTGGCCTGGGAGTGTATGGCTCGCCCAGCCTCCCTGGCACTCTCCCCCCGCAGACGCTCCACCTCCTGGGCTAGCTCTGAGGCAGAGAAGCCTGCACTCTGGAGCGCCAGTGGGGTTTTCTCCATGTCTGAGGGAGATACATCTCTCAGAGTGTCTTTATTGGTCTCTCCCTGGTCGGAGGAAGAAATCKATTTCTCGGCTTCCACAGTGGTTTCACCCAGCTCAGAGGCAGACATACCCCTCTGAGCTTCCACAATGGTCTCTCCCTCACCAATAGGTCTGGAGAGTTCTGGCGCTTTGTTCAGAGTTCCTTCTTCCCGGATCAGATCAGCTGTTGTTGCCTGCGGGACAACAGTGGTGGACTCACACAGGAGATGGTGCTGGTCTGGAGATGGTAGTAGCTTGTTGTCAGGGACAACAGTGTTGTTGTTGGAGTTAGAGGGGATGTCACGGTGCATGGTGAGATATGTCAGAGGGGTGTTTTTATCTACCATGTTCTTCCTTTCAAGACCTCCACGGTTCTTCAGCTCCTCCAACTCTGCCTGGAGCTCTTCCAGCTTCACAGTAAGTTCAATCGTTCCTTCGATCCCTTTGTTTTTCAATCTCTTCCTCTCCTCCTCCTTTTCCCTTTCTCTCTCCTCCTGTTCTATCAAGAGCTCAGTCTTCAACTCAGCCAGCTGCTTCTTTAGCTGGAGATTCAGCAGCATGCTTTCAGACTCCCGGTCCTCTCTCTCCCTCCCTTTCTTTTCCTCCACTCTCTCCCTGTCCTCTGCATCTGTCCTGACCTTTATCTCAAGTTCAGCCAGTGCCTCCTTCAACCTCCCCATCTCGGCCCTCTCCTCCTCCTCCTCCTCCGTCTCTCTGGAGGTCTTGGCTTGGGAGGCGTGTTTGCGGCTGAGCAGCTTGAGCCTGGTCCGGGCCTCGGCCTCCGCTCTGCGCTGGGTCTCCAGATCCTCCAGTCTCCTTTGTAACTCATCCTTAACGTCCTGCAGCTCTGAACGCAGCTCTCTGTTCTCCCTCTGTAGGTCTCCCTCAGCCCTGGTGGACTGGGCTCGGGGTTTGGAGTGGCTGGACAGGGTCTCGCTCTCGTAGTCTGTGTCGGAGCTAGCGGAGCTGGTGAGGTGGGGACTTTCTGGAGAAAGAGAGCTCGGTGTGTTGAGTATGTTTTTGTCCTTGGTGGATGCTTCCTTTCCAGGGATGCAGCCATCGACTACGGACTCTGCCTCGTCTTTTCTCTCATTCTCTCGTTTCCTCTCCTCCCCCCTCCCTCCTGCCCTCTGTCGTTTTTCAGTGTCTGTGGATCCAAACGCAGTGATGTGTTCTGAGTCAATGCCCTCTCCAGGTTCTCTCTCTGTGGGGTACTTTGCTCTCCGTTCCTCATTCCCTCTCTCCTCTCCCTCCCTCGCTCGCTCCTCTCTGGCAGGTCTGTTGGTCTGAGCCGAGGGTGTGTGTGGGGCGTGGCGGCCATGTCGTGGTGGTGAGACTGGGGAAAAGCTCTGTCCTGCAGGGCTAAACGGAACTGGAGTCATTGGAGCAGCAGAGGGCTGGACTGTCTTCTGGTCTGGAAAGGGGAATAGGGAAAGAAACAAGGGAGAAAAATATAAACTAAATTACTTATTATCATTCAAACTGGCATGTTAATTCAGCAAAATGTTACCAGAGACAATCATTTGGATAATCAACCAAATATCATGAGTCAGGGTGTAATACCGCTGAAGGTCAGCAGGTGGCAGCAGTAACACAAGGCTAGCTTGTGCAGCTCAAAGGAAGTTAGTGAGGGGTATTCTGAAAGTCATGAACAGTTTGGTGTAGGATTTCACTCTTTTGTTAACTCAAACACGTCCAGTTCAAATTTCTTAACCTTAAGAAGACAACAGCATTGTCTATCGTCTCTTTTCATAAAGGGTGAACACCCCATTATCAACAACAGCCCTCTCTCCTCCTCCTCACCTTCTAGTTCTTTGACGCGTCGGAGGGCCTCAGCCAGATCCTCAGTCAGATTCTTCACCTCCTCCTCCAGTCCCCTCTCTCTCCTCCTGTTCTGCTCCAGAGTTACATTCAACCCCTCCCTCTCACGCACCGTCTCCTATCGGAGAGCAACACATTCACATGCATACAGTCAATAACTATGTAATAACTATGCAATATCAACTATATAAACAACTTTTAATAACCAACATATTCTTTCTGTAACAGAACCCAATTCTATAGCAATAACATATTGACTTGGACAGATAGTGCTAAATGATTAAGTGACTTCAGAACGCGGCCACTGCTTAGTTCATGCATAATAGATTGACATGTCTAGACTAAGGACACAAGAGTCTGTTCATAATTTTATGTGTGTATACCGTTAGTTTGGTTTGTGTTTGGGCCTCTTTCTTCTGGCTCTCCTTCAGTTCCCCCTCAGTCCATTTGACTTTCTCTTTCAGAGCGTCTACATCCCTCTCCAARGCCTGCTTCTGAAGGGWCACCTGGGAGAGACATGAGGGACAGGAATATTACTCCATCARGGAGGAAGGAAGTACTCACTAAGGAAAAGGTGGGGACTGGGGAGGGCTATGAGAAGATCACATATAAAAGGTAGTAGAAATAGGAACTCTTGAGGAAAGGGCAGGAGGCCAGCGGAGAGGAAACAATGGAAGGACGGGTTGGAGAGGAGAGGAGCTGGGAAAAGAGAGGGTCCCGTCGTGTCCGCCCAAAGGACAGGTCGTGTCCTGTCCGCCCAAAGGACAGGTCGTGTCCTGTCCGCCCAAAGGACAGGTCGTGTCCTGTCCGCCCAAAGGACAGGTCGAGTCCTGTCCGCCCAAAGGACAGGTCGTGGTGGTGTCCGTCTAGGTCGTGTGGTGTCCGTCTAGGTCGTGTGGTGTCCGTCTAGGTCGTGTGGTGTCCGTCTAGGTCGTTGTGGTGTCCGTCTAGGTCGTGTGGGGTCGTGTGGTGTCGTCTAAAGGACAGGTCGTTGTTGGTGTCCGCCTAAAGGACAGGTCGTGTGGTGTCCGTCTAAAGGACAGGTCGTGTGGTGTCGCCTATAGGACAGTCGTGTGTGTCCGCCTATAGGACAGGTCCTGTGGTGTCCGCCTATAGGACAGGTCCTGTTGGTGTCCGCCTATAGGACAGGTCGTGTGGTGTCGCTATAGGACAGGTCGTGTTGGTGTCCGCCTAAGGACAGGTCGTTGTGGTGTCCGCCTAAGGACAGGTCGTGTTGGTGTCCGTCTAAAGGACAGGTCGTGTGGTGTCCGCCTAAAGGACAGGTCCTGTGGTGTCCGCTAAAGGACAGGTCTGTGGTGTCCGCCTATAGACAGTCGTGTGTGTCCGCCTATAGGACAGGTCGTGTGGTGTCCGCTTATAGGACAGGTCGTGTGGTGTCCGCCTAAGGACAGGTCGTGTGGTGTCGCCTTAAAGGACAGGTCGTGTGGTGTCCGCCTAAAGGACAGGTCGTGTTGGTGTCCGCCAAAGGACAGGTCGTGTTGTGTCCGTCTAAAGGACAGGTCGTGTTGTGTCCGCTAAAGGACAGGTCGTGTTGGTGCCGCTCTAAAGGACAGGTCGTGTGGTGTCCGTCTAAAGGACAGGTCGTGTTGGTGTCCGCCTAAAGGACAGGTCGTGTTGGTGTCCGCCTAAAGGACAGGTCGTGTTGGTGTCCGCCTAAAGGACAGGTCGTGTTGTGTCCGTCTAAAGGACAGCCACACAAAGTGCAGTAAGCTACACAGGCAGAGAGATGGGGGAAACTATCAAATCCATCAGATACATAGCAAACTACATGTAAACATGATCAAATGTTTCTTGCTTACATGATGTAACACTCAAAACATTGGATACACTTCCATGCCATGGATTAAAACAACTAATGAATACCCCTACAAATTGATCAACCAATTTGAGGTTTATCAATTTGTGCAATGTCATTGTTGTGGAATTCACTGGTCTGGAATACACATGCTTATATTCCCCATGCTCAGACAAAGCCCTACAACCATTGGTCCGTTTAACTCGTATAACCACTTTAAAAGCAACACGTGAGCAGATTAAAAAGCTTATCAGTAATTCAATATTATGTCAATCTGATTTGAGGCAGCTAGCTAAACCATATGAACTGTAGCTCTATTGTGTTCAGTGTGGATTGGAGAGTGAGGAAGAGAATGGTTGTGTCCCCAAATGGCACCATATTCCCCATCTATGTGCCCTGGTTAAAAGAAGTGCACCATTAAGGGGAATAGGGTGCAATTTGGGACGTAACCAATGAATGCCGTATCAGATTGAACTAGATTAGATATATTACTGCGGTCAGGCCTGCCTTTACTAGACTGTGGTGACTGACAGAAGGAACTGAAAGTGATTTATTGTTCATCATTCATGAACTAGAGTTTGAAAAGCTAAACATGTGTAGAGGTGGGGATGGGAAATATTAAGTAGCACCTGTGAGCCTGAAATAACCAGCATCTCTTTTACTGTAACGTGCAACCATTTTGAAATTCACACCAATAACATCACACCATTCATGCACCTCCACATGCTCTTCCAGCCTCTAGTGGAAGTATCCCTCATGCCTCCACCCACTTCCACCAACCCTCCTTGGATGAGAATGATGACTACGTTAAGGCGTTATGTTTCCCAGAAGACAACAGCACATCAAGTCAAAGGTTCTGAACAGTCAGTCAGTCACACCAGTATTACCTTCCCCGCTCAACACTCCACTGGGACAAACCAAGAGGGGAGGAAAAGAAACAGAGTGAGACGGAAAGCAAGAAAGAAAACCAGCTAGGGCAAGAAAGAGAGAGAGGAGTGACATTGGTTCATCAACCTTGAGAGCAGCACATTGCTAAACTCCCTTCTGAGAAAGAGAACAAGAGGCAAGAAAGTAGAACAAAGAGTTCAGACAAGACATTTTGAAACCCAGAGATATGAAAACAGTGAAGTAAAGAAAGTGTGTGTCTCTACCTTCTCAGACTGGGCCTGTAGTGTGTTGTGTAGTGTTCTGGCCTGCTGGACCTCCTGGTTCAGTTTGTTAACATCCAGCTGGTGCTGTTTCTCCACAGACTGACACTCTTTCTGCAGCTCCAACAAGTCCTGCAATACACCCAACATCATGGGCATCATCAGTAGAGTAGACAGGATCCCAAACTCTGTCCCAAATGGCCCCCTATTCTCTACTATGTAGTGCACTACCCTATGGGCTCAGGTCAAAAGTAGTGCACTACATAGGGAATAGAGAGCCATTTGGGACACATACCTGGATACTATTTTAATAACCGGATGCTTTGACACTTTGAACTCACAATACACTCACGAAATAGACACTAGACTTTTTCCCACATCACCTTCCACACCGTCACACCTGGGTGTGTAGCTGCAGGGGCGTATGAGACCCTCAGATGCACACACAGCCTCTCTCCCCTCTCCTCACCCTCTGGTGTTGCTTGTCCAGGTCTCTGGCGCGTTGCTGGTGCTGCAGGCGGCTGCTCTCAGTGTTCTGTCTCTGACACTTCAGTTCCTCCTGCAGCTGCTTCACACGCTGCTCCAACGACTGGGCCTGGAGAAGAGACACACAGTATAACAATGTGACAGGTATGACTGTGTCCCTCTGCCTTGCCAGTCACACTCTTAAGTGCAGTCTGTGTTTGGCAGTCACGTCTTTGTGTTTCATACAGTGTTAGTGTGTGTGCATCCGTACCCGATCGCTCTCCTGTGAGATGCGCGTGTGAGCGAGGCTCAGTTCATCCTTGGCCCTCTGTAGACTTTGTTCTCTGGTGGTCAGGTCTTTCCTGGCGTTGGCTAGAGCATCCTGGGACTGTCTGAACCGCTCACACTCAGCCTTCAGCTCCCCTTGTAGGCCACGCATACGCCCCTGCAGCTCTGCTACACACCCTGCCACTGGGAGAGATGGAGAGAGAATGTTCCCCGTTTGCTTTGGCATTTAGGCAATGTGACTGTGCCTTTCTTACACATTTCATGTCAACAAAGGGTTGTGAATTAATATAAGTTGAGAGGGTGTTTGGGATTCATAGTCGATACCTAGTGTTTTGCTGTAACATGTTTAGAATGTAAACAAGGAAGTGACTGATTTATCAGATAGCTGTCAGATTGATTGTCAGAACGACTAACACACGGATTAACACTGTAGCTGTGGCGACTATTGATTATTGTGAAAGTAGGACAATCCATCCAGAATGACTAATGGGAGTCAGTCAACTGTCAAGGCACTACCAGCTCTGTTTCCCCAAGCCCTTTACTCTAGTTTTGAGTTCCACAATTTCAACAGATTCCAAGTCATGTGAAATCCATTTTGAGCTCATTTCAAAGTACATTTGAGCAGTCTTGTCTCCTCTGTTGAGGAACGCAGTGTCTGTACTGAAAGGCTAGTAATTCAATGTGTCTGGAGCCATACAGGATGACACAAAGCCCATTACTGCAGCCAGCGTCTACCGACCAGCAGGGAAGACAATGGGGGAGGGGGGGGCTAAACACACTCCCTGATGTCTCTGATTACACACTGTCTGACTCACACCTAAAGTAAACATTGCCTCTCTCTCTGCCCCTCCTGCTGTCAAAGGAAGCTAGCAGTTTTAACTGATTTAATTTTAACTGCATCCTTCCTGCTCCAACCAGCACTCGAAAAACAAATACAACCCATATATTATTGGCCACCTAATGGAAAACAAATACAACCTATATATTATTGGCCGTCTAATGGAAACAAATACAAGCCATATATTATTGGCCGTCTAATGGAAACAAATACATCATGAGAAACATCATGGGAAAATCAAAAGAAATCAGCCAAAACCTCAAAAAACATTGGAGACCTCCACAAGCCTGAAGATACTACGATCAACGGTACAAAGAATAGAACGCAAGTATAAACACCATGGGACCACGCAGATGTCATACCGCTCAGGAAGGAGACGCGTTCTATCTCCTAGAGATGAACGTACTTTGGTGCGAAAAGTGCAACAGCAAAGGACCTTGTGAAGATGCWGGAGGAAACAGGTACAAAAGTATCTATATCCACAGTAAAACGAGTCCTATATAGACATAACCTGAAAGGTCGCTCAGCAAGGAAGAAGCCACTGTTCCAAAACCGCCATAAAAAAGCCAGACTACGGTTTGCAACTGCAGGATCGTACTTGTTGGAGAAATGTCCACTGGTCTGATGAAACAGAAATAGAACTGTTTGGCCATAATGACCATTGTTATGTTTGGAGGAAAAAGGGGGGCGCTTGCAAGCCGAAGAACACCATCCCAACCGCGAAGCACGGGRGTGGCAGCATCATGTTGTGGGGGTGCTTTGCTGCAGGAGGGACTGTTGCACTTCACAAAATAGATGGCATCATGAAAAAGTAAAATTATATGGATATATTGAAGCAACATCTCAAGACATCAGTCAGGAAGTTAAAGCTTGGTCGCAAATGGACAATGACCCCAAGCATACTTCCAAAGTTGTGGCAAAATAGCTTAAGGACAACAAAGTCAAGGTATTGGAGTGGCCATCACAAAGCCCTGACCTCAATCCTATAGAAAATTTGTGAGCAGAACTAAAAAAGCGTGTGCAAGCAAGGAGGCCTACAAACCTGACTCAGTTACACCAGCTCTGTCAGGAGGAATGGGCCAAAATTCACCCAACTTAWTGTGGGAAGCTTGTGGAAGGCTACGTGAAACGTTTGACCCAAGTTAAACAATTTAAAGGCAATGTTACCAAATACTAATTGAGTGTTATGTAAACTTCTGACCCACTGGGAATGTGATGAAAGAAATAAAACCTGAAATAAATCATTCTCTCTACTATTATTCTGACATTTCACATTCTTAAAATAAAGTGGTGATCCTAACTGACCTAAGACAGGGAATTTTTACTAGGATTAAATGTCAGGAATTGTGAAAAACTGAGTTTAATTGTATTTGGCTAAGGTGTATGTAAACTTCCYACTTCAGCAGTATTATTGGCCTACTAACGGAAAACAAATCCTCTGATTCTTGGAAATACTAGAGATGAGACCAGACACATCAGAATTGATCAAATATGGCCTCTAGTACTGAGCAATTAGTGCTTTTTGAATTCGGTACCGTTTCGGTTTAGATTTTTATATATACACTACCGTTCAAAAGTTTGGGGTCACTTAGAAATGTCCTCGTTGTAAATTACTATTGTAGCTGGAAACGTTAGATTTTTTATGGAATATCTACATTGGTGTACAGAGGCACATTATCAGCAACCATCACTCCTGTGTTCCAATGGCACGTTACGTTAGCTAATCCAAGTTTATCATAGTTAAATAGTACCCGCAAAACACCAGTCTCAACGTCAACATTGAAGAGGCGACTCCGGGCTGCTGGCCTTCTAGGCAGAGTTCCTCTGTCCAGTGTCTGTGTTCTTTTGCCCATTTTAATCTTTTCTTTTTATTGGCCAGTCTGAGATATGCCTAGAAGGCCAGCATCCAGGAGTCGCCTCTTCACTGTTGACATTGAGACTGGTGTTTTGCGGGTACAATTTAATGAAGCTGCCAGTTGAGGACTTGTGAGGCATCTGTTTCTCAAATTAGACAATCTAATGTACTTGTCCTCTTGCTCAGTTGTGCACCGGGGCCTCCCACTCCTCTTTCTATTCTGGTTAGAGACAGTTTGTGCTGTTCTGTGAAGGGCATAGTACACAGCATTGTACGAGATCTTCAGTTTCTTGGCAATTTCTCACATGGAATAGCCTTCCTTTGTCAGAACAAGAATAGACTGACGAGTTTCAGAAGAAAGTTCTTTGCTTCTGGCAATTTTGAGCCTGTAATCGAACCCACAAATGCTGATAATCAACTTGTCTAAAGGCAAGTTTTATTGATTCTTTAATAAGAACAACAGTTTTCAGCTGTGCTAACATAATTGCAAAAGGCTTTTCTAATGATCAATTAGCCTTTTAAAATGATAAACTTGGATTAGCTAACACAACGTGCCATTGGAACACAGGAGTGATGGTTGTTGATAATGGACCTCTGTAGATATTCATATTTTTTTTATGAGTAGTTTCCAGCCACAATAGTCATTTACAACATTAACAATATCTACACTGTATTTCTGATCAATTTGATGTTGTTTTAAATTGACTTAAAAAAAAAAGGTTTTGAACGGTTGTGTATATATATATTTCTTTATCACCATTTCAGAAGTTCTTCAAAGTAAATAAGGCATACTTTTATGACTGCTGAATAACAACTAGCAATCACTTAGATCATGTATTTTCAGCTAGATACCTCAAAGAAACTGCTATACCTGTCGATCACACATTTTRCCATCTCTTCTCGTTGCAGCTGTAATCGAAACACAGAA
This sequence comes from Salvelinus sp. IW2-2015, assembly GCF_002910315.2. NCBI lineage: Eukaryota > Metazoa > Chordata > Actinopteri > Salmoniformes > Salmonidae > Salvelinus > Salvelinus sp. IW2-2015. The sequence continues at coordinate 20,079,631 of NC_036846.1, read as the reverse complement.
CGGACAAGTAGGCGCGACACGGATTATGGTCATTGTAGTTAATTACCACGTTTCCTGCACTAAACTATGTAAAACAGTGGTATTTTAACTTTTTCAGCATGGACACCATTTTCCCCCAAGAATTTCTTGTGACCCCACCACACCCTAAATCTAACGACAACATTAAAATCTGAATTTCAATTTTTACATCAACAAATAAACTTAAATCTATTGCATTTTTATCTCATCAAAATGAAAAGAAACCAATAAATACATTTACACAATAAAACTGCATCTTTCAAATTAGCCTTCTCAAAAACATGTGTATATTGCCCCATACAATAATCTGTACTCTTACATTTTGTTCCCCCATTATTATTATTGTACAGTTTGACGACTCCACTGCAGTTGCCCCTCGACCCTGATTTTGAATACCACTGATGTAGAATAATGGCCTCGCTACTACAGTGCACTCGGAAAGTACTCAGACCCCTTGACTTTTTCCACATTTTGTTACGTTACAGCCTTACTCTAAAATGGATTAAATAAAACATTTCCTCAATCGACACACAATACCCCATAATGACAAAGCACAAACAGGTTTTTAGATTTTTTTTTCAAATGAAAAAACAGAAATACCTTATTTACATAAGTACTCAAACCATTTGCTATAATACTAGAAATTGAGCTCTGGTGCATCCTGTTTCCATTGATTATCCTTGAGATGTTTCTACCACTTGATTGGAGTCCACCTGTGGTAAATTCAATTGATTGGACATGATTTTGAAAAGAACACACCTGTCTATATAAGGCCCCACAATTGACAGTGTATGTCAGAGCAGAAACCAAGCCACGAGGGCAAAGGAATTGTCTGCAGAGCTCCGAGACAGGATTGTGTCGAGGCACAGATCTGGGGAAGGGTAAAAAAATGTTCTGCAGCTTTGAAGGTCCGGTGAAGCACAGCAGCATCATGCTGGGGGATGTTTTGCAGGGACTGGCAGACTAGTCAGGATCGAGGGGAAGATGAACGGAGCAAAGTACAGAGAGATCCTTGATGAAAACCTGCTCCAGAGCATTCAGGAACTCAGACTGGGGCAAAGGGTCACCTTCCAAAAGGACAACGACCCTTAGCACAAAGCCAGGACCATGCAGGAGTGAGTGGCTTTGGGACAAGTCTTAATGTCCTTGAGTGGCCCAGCCAGAGTCCAGACTTGAACCAAATCAAACATCTCTGGAGAAACCTGAAAATAGCTGTGCAGCGACACTTCCCATCCAACCTGACAGAACTTGAGAGGATCTGCAGAGAAGAATGTGAGTAACTCCCCAAATACCCAAGAAGTCTCAAGGCTTTAATCGCTACCAAAGGTGCTTCAACAAAGTACTGAGTAAAGGGTCTGAATACTTGCTTTGTCATTATGGGGTATTGTGTGTAGATTGATGAGGAAAAAATACAATTAAATACATTTTAGAATAAGGCTGTAATGTAACAAAATATGGAAAAAGTAAAGTGGTTTGAATACTTTCCGAATACACTTTACATCGCACAGTTTGGACTTGATCTGATTTATTTCTAGAGAAACTGCACATTGAGCTAACAGAAAAAAAACAAATGAAATGGAATTCAAATAATTGAACCCACATCGGTCAATTAGTTATATAAAAAAAAAAATATCAAAATGTTAGTGAATTGCTCAGCACTACTGGCCTATGATCAGCCTGTACTGTTGTGACACTATGATAAACCAAGGTGTTTGGAGTGGAGTTTGACATCAGAGCACATCCATAATCTGTCAACAAGTGATAACACAGAGTGGTGTGGTGAGAAAGTGACACATACTGTCTGTCTCTCTCCTGAAGTCCTCCACCATCCCACAATCCCCAGCTTCCTGGCCTCGTCTGATGACATCGCTGGAGGGGAGAGGAGGAGGAGGAGCTGTTCGTCCCCTGGTGGAAGGCTTTGGGTCTTCTCGTTCCCACGGAAACACAGCTGAGGGAGTGGAGGAGTCTGATTGGTGTGACAGGCGCTGGTGGGGCGTGCCCTTGGCTTGTTGTTGTGGGAACATAGGCGTGGGTGAGAATCCAGGTTCAGAGAATTTGAGCTGTTGCTGAAAGTGGGAGGAAAAAAATAGGGAGGGATGAAAAGTGCAGCTCCAGCACTGGGTTATAGCACTGTGAACCCATATGGTAGGATGACAGAGAATACAGCGTGTTCAGAACATGTGTGGCTGAGAAGGCCTCAGTTTTAGGTATTGAACTCACTCTGACGTGTGGTGCTTTATTGTCCCCCTCGCCTCTGTGTCCCTGCCTTTCCTCCTGTCTCCCACCTACAGGGATACAACACACATAGTTCAGTTACTCAGCCACACTCACTCAGCTAAGAAAGAGCTCTCCTGTCTTCCACAGCCTGAGACCAGGACCAAAGGGAGAGAAGACTAGGAGTGCCATGGGAGAAAATAGAAGGAAGATACCAAGAGAGAGCAGGAGGACATCAAGAGAGTGAGTAGAGTGCTTTACCATTGTGGTCCCATGGCGATGTCATACTCCAGCATGGGGTGGAAAACAACATGGAATCTCCAGAGCTGTTAGTGTTCTGTAACTTCTCTAGCTCTGCCTCCAACCTGCGAGAGCGAGAGAACATGGGAAACAAAGGACAGAAATATGTTTTAAAGCCAACCTTTGAACTGCACACACACACCCTCCTTCTGTGCATATAAACATAATAAAAAATGTATGCCACTCAGCAGTTGTTAATCTCAAACATTCCAAGACATGTTCCACTTCCCTACACACATTAACTCAACACACACACACACACACACACACACACACACACACACACACACACACGTAGCTGCTGCTACTAACCTTTTGACCTCCTTTTCGAGGGTGTGTGTGAGGGTTTGTGCCGAGCCCAGCTGTCCCTCCAGTGAACACACCTGGGCCTGTTTCACTTGGAGATCCTGAGAGAGARGCTCCCGTGCACACACACCTGCCTGCACCTCCTCACGAGCCCCCTGTAACTCCCTCTGTACACACTGCAGCTCCCCGCGCACCTCCTCATACTGGAGAGGAGAGAGAAGGGCAGACAGAGGATAGACAACTCAATAATACCAGGAAATAACAATTTAAAGAATACCAGGAGAAACTCRATTTACTTCCTGACATACAAGTAGTATACAGACACTAGTCTGGGTGCCAGTCTGTTTCTACTTTCACCATCTTGGCATGACAACATAGCAATTGGATAAAAGCAACAACAGACTGGTGTTTAGGCTACTAATGACAAACATGACTAAAGCAAAAGGGTTTTCACAGCATAAGGAAAGAATGAGAGGAGAAGCATTATAAATTAGTATTAAACCAGCTGAGCAAAGTGCTGCATTGCTATTGTTCTTCTTACAGCTCAATCTCTTATCTATCTCTACTGTAATCATAATCTAACTCAGGTGACAACTTTCTCTGCCTAACTTTGACTTGTCCGTACAGTACCTTGACAGTCTGTTTGTTGAGGGAGGTCTGTGTGCTGTCCAGCTGCAGCTGTTTCTGCTGTCTCTCTCTGTTCAGCCTCTCCTGCTGGACCTGCAGCTCCTTGACCTTCTGCAGGGCCCGGCCAGACAGGCCCACCGTCCAGTCCTCCTCTGCCCAGCTCATCTCCTCCCGATCAGGGTAGATCTCTCAGACACCAGGGTTGGTACACTTGAGAACCAATCTGGTAAGACAATACGCCCCAGGAAGTTAAGGCTGGAATAGAAACACACAGTGACTTCAATAAAGTAGAAGAAAAAGAAGTAGATAGAGATAAATAAGAAATTGTATAAGAAGAAAAAGAAAGTGTGTGTCTCAGTCTGAACATGCTTCAGTCTATCATGGAGCTTGCCTTAGTTTGAACCGTGTAACCAAGGCTAGATCTCCTTTTTACAGTAGAGCTGTGGGGACTGGGGAGTGTGACTCAGTGTTTTCCTAGGAGACAGAACTTGCCAGTTTCCACCAGCACAGACCGCCTCCTTCAGGGATATGCTTCCTGAAAAGTGGCCTGATTCAAATACATCTTATTTGAATGTTTAGTCTTCTATTTGTTTGTCTACACAACACATTTCCTGTAACACTGTGCGCATGTTTTCACTTTTGCAATAGCCTACGGGTTGGCCAGCTCCTCTGGTTTATAGCCATGACAATAACACAGAGGCAATGAGATACACTGAGACGGTTTGAGCCGAGGAATGAAGAAAATCCTGATTGAAGATCATGATCTAACCGAACCCATCATGGCTCAATCAAGTCCCTCCATGCAAAGGCGTGTAGCTATGCACCCTGCGCCTCAGGCTACAAACGGATAGTCTGCGTCTCAATGGCATCCTATTCCCTATGTAGTGGAATACTTCTGACCAGGGGGCCCAAAACTACTAGACTATATAGGGAATATGATGCCATTRGGGAGAGAGCGAGAGCAGGAGGCAGGTCCTTCAAGAGAGAGAATTTCTTGGTTGTCATTGCTCAATGTTATGTCATTGTTTACGTACAGTTTGTCTGTAAAGAATGAGTCAACGAAACGCCAAATAAATAAAGGACGCTGGTTTGAACTGAACTGACAGCAGGTCAGACATTATGTTTATTTAACTAGGCAAGTCAGTTAAGAACAAATTCTTATTTAAAATGATGGTAGAATCCTACACAATGATGACATGACAGTCACCTGCACTGACAGTGATAGCGTTGAGATTGGCAATGTATGGCTGGCACTGCAATACTATTGTTTCAGTCTCTCTACTGTGACAACAATCACATTGTGGTTAGAACGTAAAGTTGGCCTGGTCGCATGCTGCTTTTAAACCTTACTACATACTAGATAGAGGCCATAGTGCAATTCACAGCTCAACGTTCTGAAAACCTTAATAGTATTTAGCTACAGCTAATCATAGAAACAGAGTTGCTGAAACTGAAAGGACCATGATGTGGCCCTTCCTAGGAAGTACTGTTTGACAATAAATAATGATGTGCTTAGGAGACAGCTGTGGCAACGTTGCTCAAACCAAAAAGACAGACAAATATTTAGAATCGGTCTCTTGCCAGGATTGTCACTCGTCTTCAACAACTTGGATGAAATCAGGAAAGTGGAGGAAGACAATATTGTTGTCTGTTTGATTCACTGAAAGAACACATCATGCAACACGCAATGGCATTGTTTTGAATATTCAAATAAGCTAGCTAGTTTTGAATCAACTTGTCTTTACTTTAGATAGAAATGTAATCACAGCAGAGTGGAGTAAAGACGGCTAGCCAGTATTGACAATTCTACACAGGCATTATTATGCAAGCAATGTAACTAACTAGTTGAATTAGCCAAACCAGACTAGCCGTTAGCCAGCTAGCTCGCTATGATGACTTACCATTTGTCGCAATCCTGTTTATATTGATGTGAAATCCAAATGCTCCAACGCGACAACTTATGATACACTTCGATTTGTTCCTTCACAGGTGGTGGAATACAAGTTTAATCTAAATATTTTGTTAGCATTTGTTAGCATTTCATTTCAACAACTGCATGCTAAAACCCGCGAGTCTCGTGCCGCCTGACAAGCCAACAAGAAAACGATTTGCCATGAGAGGGGGTCGGTGAGGTATGGCCAGAAGAGATGGGGAACTTAGGAAGGCCTCTTTGATGACACCTAGCGATGAAAGACGATTCTCTATGATTAAACATCTTTTTWAAATGTATTTATTTAACCTTTACTTAACTAGGCAAGTTAGTTAAGAACAAATTCTTATTTACAATGACGGCCTACCAAAAGGCAAAAGGCCTCCTGTGGGGACGGGGTTTAAAAATAAAAATAAAGGACAAAACATACATCAGGACAAGAGAGACAAAGTAACACCTAAGACAACATAGCATGTCAACAACACAGCATGGTAGCAACACCACATGACAACAACATGGTAGAAACCCAACATGATAGCAGCACAAAACACGGTACAAACATTATTGGGCACAGACAACAGCACAAAGGCAAGGTAGAGACAACAATTCAATTCAAAGGGCTTTATTGGCATGGGAAACACATGTTTACATTGCCAAAGCAAGTGAAATGGATAATAAACAAAGGTGAAATAAACAATCAGAAATTAACATTACACTCACAAAAGTTTCAAAGGAATTTGTAATGATATGCAAAGAGTTAAGTACAAAACATAACATAAATAAACATAAATATGGGTTGTATTTACAATGGTGTTTGTTCTTCACRGGTTGCCCTTTGCAACAGGTCACAAATCTTGCTGCTGTGATGGCACACTSTGGTATTTCACCTAATACAAATTTGATTTGTTTTCAAATTCTTTGTGGGTCTGTAATCTGAGGGAAATATGTGTCTCTAATATGGTAATACATTTGTCTTCTTTTGAGAGCCAGTTCTGCCWACGGCGGCCTCTCTCAATAGCAAGGCTATGCTCACTGAGTTTGTATATTTTTATTTATGTGTTTAACCTTTATTTAGCTAGGCAAGTCAGTTAAGAACAAATTCTTATTTTCAATGACGGCCTAGGAACAGTTAGTCAGASCRTTCCTTAAGTTTGGTCAGTCACAGTGGTCAGGTATTCTGCCACTGTGTACTCTTTGTTTTGGGCCAAATAGCATTCCAGTTTGCTCTGTTGGTTAATTTTTTCCAATGTGTCAAGTAATTYTATTTTTGTTTTCTCATGATTTGGTTGGGTCTTATTGTGTTGCTGTCCTGGAGCTCTCTGGGGCCTTGTGAACAGAGCCCCAGGACCAGCTGGTTTAGGGGACTCTTCTGTAGGTTAATCTCTCTGTAGGTGATGGCTTTGTTGTTGAAGGTTTGGGAATCGCTTCCTTTTAGGTGGTTGTAGAATGTAACGTCTCTTTTCTGGAAGCTTCGCACAAAGTAGCCACAACTGTCAGTAAGAGTGTCCATGATTGAGTCTTTGAACGAAGAGATGGAGATAAAACTGTTCAGTTTGAGMTTTTTTTGCAACTCGTTCCATTCGCTAGCTGCAGCGAACTGAAAAGAGGAGCGACCCAGGGATGTGTGTGCTTTGGGGACCTTTAACAGAATGTGACTGGCAGAATGGATGTTGTATGTAGGTAAGTATGTAAGTATGAGGGCTGCAGTAGGTATCTAAGAGAGAAAGCTTTTCAAAAGGGGATCTTTAGCTTTTGTTTAGCCTGAGACAACAAGTTATTCCATTATCAATCATTGCAGAAATTACAATCATTTTTTTTTAAATAGGAAGATAATTTTTTCTCTGGATACAAATTCTGTCCATGTTATGTCCATATTGTCACATTAGGCCAACTGACTAGTTTGTGAAACAGATACAAATTGATAAATTGCCGACATTGCCAWCGTCAAGGACAACCCATTGTTTTTTACATTGTATATGAAAACACAAGCATCTGAAAGATGATTATAATGCCCCGGAGTATTATGTTCGGACTATAACGCTTATGTTCAGATTACATAACATGAGTGTGTCATCCATTATAAGCCATCTGAGTGACTACCCACATCCACCCACCCATCCAACTGTCTCTTTCATTAGTAGGCTACAGCAATCTCACTCACCAGCCATCTCTCTCTTTCTCTCTCCCTCTTTTTCTCTCCTTCTCTCTCCAAATTTCTCTCTCCCACTCTTTCACTCTTTTTTTCTCTCTCTCTCTCTTGCTCTCTTTCTCTTTCTCTCTCTCTGTCTATATGGGGTAGCCTGAAGACGTGGTTACTTCTCTAACCCCGCTGGGTTTCCACTTCACTCAGCATTGAGGCGGCTTTACCTCATGTATAGACCTAATCTCAGATTACGCTCAAATCCAGACGACGATACCTGGAACAGCATCGGCGTTATTAGTATGAGTTATTAGGACAATGATTATGATCTAAATATAGTTGTTGATGTTACTATTGCTGTCACTAATGAGACAGTTGTCTTATACAGTGTATTCTGGAAGTGTTCAGATCCCTTCCCTTTTTCAACATTTGGTTAAGATACAGCCTTATTCTAAAATGTATTACATTTTTCCCCKCTCATCAATCTACACACAAATACCCCATAATGTCTGTAGAGCTCCGAGACAGGATGGTGTCGAGGCACAGATCTAAACATTTCTGCAGCATTGAAGGTCCCCAAGAACACAGTGGCCTCCATCATTGATAAATGGAAGAAGTTTGGAACCACCAAGACTCTTCCTAGAGCTAGCCACCCTACCAAAGTTAGCAGTCGGGGGAGAAGGACCTTGGTCAGGGAGGTGACCAAGAACCCGATAGTCACTCTGACAGAGTTCTAGAGTTCCTCTGTGGATATGGGAGAAACTTCAAGAAGGACAACCATCTCTGTAGCACTCTACCAATCAGGCCTTTATGGTAGAGTGGCCAGACGGAAGCCACTCCTCAGTAAAAGGCACATGACAGCTCTCTTGGAGTTCATCAAAAGGCACCTAAAGGACTCTCAGACCATGAGAAACAAGATTATCTGGTTTGATGAAAACAAGATTGAACTCTTTGGTCTGAATGCCAAGTGTCACYTCTGGAGGAAACCTTGCACCATCCCTACTGTGAAGCATGGTGGCGGCAGCATCATGCTGTAGGATGTTTTTCAGCGGCAGGGACTGGGAGACTAGTCAGGATCGAGGGAAAGATGAACAGAGCAAAGTACAGAGAGATCCTTGATGAAAACCTGCTCCAGAGTGCTCAGGACCTCAGACTGGGGCAAAGGGTCACCTTCCAAAAGGACAATGACCATAAGCACACAGCCAAGACAATGCAGGAGTGGCTTCGGGACAAGTCTCTGAAAGGTGCAACAGAACCTCAAGAGGCTAAAGAAATTTGGCTTGTCACCTAAAACCCTCACAAACGTTTACAGAAGCACAATTGAACATTCTGTCGGGCTGTATCACTACCTGGTACGGCAACTGCACCGCCCGCAACCGCAAGGCTCTCCAGAGGATGGTGCGGTCTGCTCAATGCATTACCGGGGGCAAACTACCCACCCTCCAGGACACCTACAGCACCCGATGTCACAGGGAGGCCAAAAAGATAATCAAGGACATCAACCACCCGAGCCACTGCCTGTTCACCTCGCATCATCCAGAAGGCGAGGTCAGTACAGGTGCATCAAAGCTGGGACCGAGAGACTTAAAAACAGCTTCTATCTCAAGGCCATCAGACTGCTARACAGCCATTAGAGGCTGTATATGTATATACTGTTTTCTATACTAATCTACGGTATCTCATTCACTTAATACTGTTTACATATCTTGCATTACTCATCTCATATGTATATACTGTATTCTATACTATTCTAATGGAACTAAGTCCGTTCCGCTCTGACCTCGCTTGTCCATATGTATATAGTCTTAATTCATTCCAACCTAGATTTGTGTGTATTGGGTATATGTTGTGTAATTTGTTAGATATAAATTGTAAGATATTACTGCACTGTCGGAGCTAGAAGCACAAGCATTTCGCTACACCCGCAATACCATCTGCTAAGCATGTGTATGTGACCAATAAAATTTGATTTGGATTTGTCTGAATACTTTCCGAACACACTGTATGTGCCTTGGTCTTCCAGGAAGAGCAGAAATGCCTTGCCAATGTCACACTCAGCCTAATATAGGTCTAGYATTTCTATACAAATCTATCTGAAGTTTACAATTTCAACTTCATCAAATGCAAGTATCATTGACAAAACCTACACCATTCCTTTACCAACCAGCATCCAAGCAGAGCCATTATTCTAGCCCATTATCTGATCAAAAACATTCTGGAGTGCTGTCTAGATGCCACAGATGAGTGATGAAATGGTAGGCCTATGTTCTCCTTCCATGAAAATGCTCATTGTCATCACTGAGGATATTGTTCGTATTTTACTGTTTATTTTAGGTCCAGTGTCTCTGTTTTGATTCACAGATGACAGATGCTTGCTGGTACCCCCTGCTGCTACGCTGCTCTAGTTGGCTGACTGGATATGTACAGACTGACACATCTAGCAACACCTCCAGGTGTGCTTATGAGGTTAGTCCGGTAAAAGACCTGTCAATCACTCTGTATATTAATACAGGATTACATTCATTGTCAATCACGAACGAACACATACCTATCTGCCACGGACCTTRGAGGTAGCAAGGTGGTCAGTTAGTGGTGTGTAGGAGTGAAAGTTTTTGACATTTTCTTTTTAGCAGCTGCACAACAAAGACAACAGAAACAAAAAAAAGTATACTGTGAAATGAAGGCATTGTCTGTATCTTGATAAGAGGATTTCTAACCAACAAGGAGACTATTCAATAATTGACTTTTGTAAAAGGTAAGCTATCAAGCTTTTGTTTGACTACAGGTAAATTAACTTTTACATTGTGTTGTGAAAAAGGAAGGTCACCTAAAGCAGAAAAGAATCAGTGAATCTAATTACCTGTATTTACAGTTCTATCAATCAAGTAACATCCCCAGGCGTGTTTGTCTACCGAATGAAGCAATTATTTTATTAAGATTTAAAAACAAAATTTAACAAAAGTTGAACAATTAAGATACATTACAACATTTACTTTAAGTGTGTTTAAATGAATAGCATGAGCTTGCAGCATGAAAACAGTTTCAATAACTTGTATTGGTCCCATCCCCATGGCTGATTCCTCTCTCCTCCTCTCACAATAATTGCCCATCTGGAATAAATCAAGTTGAATTGAATTCTATCCCTCCCAAGATGTTCCCCTGGTCAGCAGTGTTTTCTCTGGAGCCGAAAGTGCCTGGACAGCGTACGGCAGAAGAACTAGTCACCAACACCCTGATGCTGGAGCTGGGTGCCATGGTGAAGCGCACCGAACGTATCCGCCTGGAAAGGGTGACAAAAGAGGGCCGGCGCCGGCGCAGCTCTTCCTCCGCTGACTACAGCTGGCTGGCCACTGCCCCCACCCACCAACCCTACGAGCTGACCCCCCGAGACCTGATAGAACTGCAGGACCTGTGTGCCAGGGTGCCACCGTCTCAGTGTGGCCCTGTCATTGTTAGGTGGGATTTAGTACCTTATCCGTGTCAGAGGTGTATGTACACAACACATATCGTGAATGTCTCAGGTAGATCATGGAAATGGATTCATGATCATTCTCAACAGGTTCTGATGTCTCCAAAGTGAACTTGGTGCCACCTTAACCCTTTGTCAGTATCACGCAAACTCATTTTTGACCTTTGCCCTCTACCCCAGGTTCAGGAATCTGGTGACGGAGATTGAGCCGGAGGTTCACGAGGTGGCTCGTCTGTTCCGCACGGTTCTACGTGACTGTGTGGAGGGAGAAGAGGAGAACGAGGAGATGAGGATGAGGTCAGCCGGCTGGGACAAACAACGCAGCAAGAGCCTCTCCTTTGTAACCTTCCGCTCCAAGTTCCGCCCCGCTCCCTTCAGGGGTGGGGGCCTGGGCGGGTCACGTGGCAACCTGCAGGAGGAGTCGAGCTGGTACGAGGAGGACGAGGTGGAGCAGCAGGAGGGAGCAGCAAACGTGGCGAGAGCGGCCAGGAAGGGGAGGAGCATGAGCATGCCTGATATCACCCCCATCGAACAGAGTGCACTTGGCTGAGGGAGAGAGCGGGAGGGAGGGAGGGATGGAGAAAGAGAATAGGAGATGAGAGATTGATAGGGAAGAAGGTCAAGATGAAATGCAACATGAGGACAGCTCACACCTCAGCAGATTTCCACTGACTGTTTAGACATAATGCAGTTACATATACAAGAGTAGAATTGCAAGCTTAGCCAGCAGATATACAACACTATTTCGTTTTTTTATTGTGAATTACATTTTCRGAATGTGTTAACACTTGAAATGCATGTAAAATGAACTAGAAAATACAGGTCTTATTTTCCAACAGACGCTTGATAATAAATTAGTTTGTGTGTGGATTACTGTGGGGCCATTACTACTGCATAGCTTAGTTCCAGTCCTTTGGTTGGCATGGTTACTCTATAACAATTCATTATATCAATATTCTATAATCCTCTTACTCAGTAAAGAATTACAGTCCTTTGCACAACTTCCCCATTGTTCTTTTTTAATATGCACTTCTATCCAATACATTAGCAGTATTTTCACTTTACACACTGTAGAAGTCCAGGCATTTAGCAAAAAAAGAGGGAAGAAATAGGAGTGTTTTCTTATTAAAAAAGTTCTGGTTGGTCATTAAATAATAGCATGTACAWAAACATCTGTCCTCAGTGAGAATGAGAGGAGATGAAGAGGACAGTCCCCAATAAAGTAGTGAGGTCCAAACAGACAAGTTGCAGGGAAGTTTGGTAGAGAAAGAGACTTCACTAGTGTACTTTCAGCTCTACATAACCCTGTCATAACCAATGACATGTCACCTGTTTATAACAGTTGTTATAACAACCTGTTAAATAGGGTCCCAAATAGCAACCCATTTCCTATTTAGTGTACTACTTTTGTCCAGGGCCCTTTGGCTCTGTTTAAAGTAGTGCACTATATAGGAAATAGAGTGCCATTTGGGATGCAGCCATTGGCAACAGTATTCAGACTTACCCCAGCTGACTTGCTGGCAGGTAAACCAGGCAATCTAAACTGTTAGATCTGCAATAACAGTATTAAGTAACTTGTTACAAACTGTTCAGGTCTGACTCGTCACATTGTGTTTATGATTGGGGCTATGAAGGGAATGTCCTCTTCAGTTTAAACCGCCTTTAATCCTGTACCGTCATAAAACAGCTTAGACCACAGGTGTCTTGTCACATTTCTTTGAAACTYAAAGTACCCTTTTGGCAAATAAGAAACATTGAAAGAAAAAGAGAAAGTAAACCAACAATAGTTTCCAGTCATGCGTGGCGTGAATGATAGTGAGGGAGAATTGTTCAAGTCTCTCTTTAATAAAACCAAAATCGAAAGAAATGATTACAATTCAAGAAAACTCCAGTCTGTTGTGTTGGCCCTCATGTCAGAGAGAAAGTTGATTACACCCTGTCTTACAACAAATCAACAATAAGCTACATGAGGGGTAAAAGAAAATCTACCAAGAAACAAAACTAGGTTTGCAGAATCAAACCATTAAATAAGCCATTTTTGATTAAATGTTTAAGATGAATTATTCTCTAAAGTAACAAAGAACAGAATGACAAGTATTCTGTTTATACCATACAAAGCGTGTTCCGATAGCATATCCTTTTCATTAGGGGTATTTCATCAATGTCTGTAGGAACAGAACAGATCTGCTAGGGTKCAGAAACGCTCTCCAGGGCTTTAGGCAGCAGATTACTATCATTTCTTGGGCTGCTGGACCTCAAGTCCCAAACCGTTCAATAACACTCCACCTGTCCCATTGTCCTGTTGCTGTGGCAACCCCTCGTCTCAGCCCAACCTTTCCCATTGTCTTATGTCAGATAGCATGACTCCGTCTGAACTATTGGTCAAGGGACTACCGTTTCATAGGAGTGACGCAACCTGTCAAAAGACAATGAACTTTTCCATCTCCCTCTTCTTCAACCTCCACTTCTTTATCTATCATTTCTCCCTGCTCAGGCGAGGAAGACCACAAAGACGATGAAGAACACGATGAGGACGAGGAAGATCTTGACCATGAGCCAGCGGTTGGAGGACACAGACTGGAAGTACTTGAGGATCTCCGTGTGAGCCATGTCCACGTTGAGCTGAGTGTCCTCCACGTTAGCATCAATCCTACATGGGAGAGGAAGACACACAGGGCTTGAGAGACACACCGGGCTGTGCTCGAGCATCTCAACGTTTCTCCCCTCCTCCTCCCCTCTACACCACATCTCTTTCTCCCCTCCTCCTCATCTCTTTCTCCCTCAACTCCTCTTTCCCTCATCCACCTTGTTCCCCATCATACTGCTCTCCTCCCCCTCCCTCACCTCTGTACTGTCTCCTCCTGCTCCTTCACCATGTGAGCCAGCTGCTGGAAGATAGAGCCCAGCTCTACGATGGTGCTCTCAATGTTCTGCATGGTGTCTGCACGGCTCTGGATGTACGAGTCCTGCACCACAGAGAAACAACATTATACTAAACACAATGACGCACACACACAATACAGGTGATAATAAAGTGTTTGTACCTGCTCATCAATGAGCTGGAGCTGTAGAGGGTTAGACTGGTTGTCCATGTTGATGGCGACCTCAGCCCCCATACTCCTTGACTCATCCTGCATCAACACTGAACTCTCTGGCAGAGGAGAGAGAAACGATAGTCAGTTAGAAGGAAGAGAAAATAAACTTCTGTGATTGGAATTCACAGAGACATTTGATCTGGTATAGGAATTAGAGGCTGAAGGTGAGGTAAACGTGGTGTTTTCTTACTGAAGTTGTTGGCGTGGAGAGGAGAAGAGACAGGACGCTGAGAGAACTGTTCTCTCCTGTTCTTCTGCTGCTTCAGGTTCTAGAGAAAGAGAAAATGAGAACGATATAGGCAACCTACAATTATGAGGATTCTTGAGGTTTAATGACAGAAAGTTCCAGTGACAGAAAGTTCCAGTGAATCTTACCTCTGTTCTTACTTCTAGAACCGACTTGAAGTCATTGGACATAGACGCCAGTTTGGACTGCAACAAAACAAAAACAAGGAGTTGTTGATTTTATAAAGCCTCAGGTTTCATATGGCTACATGATTTTACTCATCCACATCAGTTACATAATGCAGTAGAGAGGCACTGGAAGTCAGACCTGCAGGGAGACGACGATGGTGTTGGAATGGGTCTGGATGTGTCTGCCACTTGGCGCTCCACGTGAACGGATCAGATCCTGCAGCTGGGCTATCTGCTTGTTCAGGCTGTTAATGTCCTGCGAGGGGAATAGTGGGAGACAGGCGGAGGGAGTCAAACAGGGCACAGCAGTGTAACACAGACTGCGCCCACTAAAACAGCTAGGTCTGTCACTTGCATAGAGATTCCACCTGACTGACTGGTCATCGTGTTTGCGATTTATAGTTCATAACGAGAAACAGCCGACAGCTTTTCCTGTATCGGTGTCAATTCAAACAAAAACAAATCTCACCTGCTTGATGATGTAGGTTAACTCTTCAATCTCCACTGCCTTGTCATCAAATAGAGATCTTCTTTTAGCCACTGAAAAGGTCAAAACAGACATWTCCAGAACTATAGAAAAACGCAGAGTTTTTCCAAATAGCTATTTGTCACATAAATATTGAAACAGAAATATTGACATATACTTACATATAGTGAGTTTCTCTAGTTTAGCAAATGTATTACTCAAGTCCTTCCCTATTCTCCTGGAGGGGTTCAAAACAACACAAGATTGGTATCACAGTGATAGGCCTAAACATGAATACGGTGAAAAGAAACTGCTAGCGCATGTACATACGCAGAATGTAAAGTGTGTCCTTCGGTAAAATGATAAGACAACAGAAAAGAACAGCCTGCATTCCAAAGAGATCATGCAGATCTACAATGTGATCAAAACGCATTGGAGAAACTAACAGCAACAAGTGGCTATTTACCAAACTTCAAATCAGACACAGGTGCCAACTACACCCCTGAGTGGATTAACTGTGTAACGTGAGCAAGTTGGCTGGCAGTGGGACTCACTTGGCCATGAGGGTGAAGTCACTGCGTTGCTTGAGAGCACTGAGGGCTGGCTTGGTGTGCTGAACACCATTCTGCAGAGAGAAAGAATGACAAAGAGGGATTAAAAGAGACACATCATCTGTGACAGATTACAAGAGGGGGAATGAATAGGTTCCTCTATCTCCCATAGGTTGTTTAGTATCCCCCGGCCTTTATCAGATGGCTATTTCAACATCACTGCCCTTGCCTCTCCCCAGTGGCGACCCGTCATTTAGTGCAGAGCCCCACCTGTTTTCAGCCCCGCATTTTTAGGTTAAAAAAAAGTGTGTCACTCATGGAACAGTACGTCATCGCCAATTCTAAGATTAGAGTTATATTAGAAGTGCCCATCCGGCCTCCCGAGTGGCGGTGGTCTAAGGCACTGCATCGCAGTGCTAGCTGTGCCACTATAAATCCTGGTTCGAGTCCAGTCTCTGCCAGCCATGACCAGTAGACCCTTGGGGCGGRGCACAATTGTCCCAGCATCGTCCAGGTTAGGGGAGTGTTTGGCCGGCAGGGATGTTCTTGTCCCATCGCGCTCTAGCAACTCGTGGCGGGCCGGGCGCAATGCACGCTGACACGGTCGCCAGGAGTACTGCGTTTCCTCCGACACGTTGGTGTGGCTGGCTTCCGGGCTAAGCAGGCATTGTGTCAAAAAGCAGTGCGGCTTGACTGGGTTTCGGAGGATGTATGGCTCTCGATCTTCGCCTGTCTCTCAAGTCCGTACGGGAGTTGCAGCGATGAGACAAGACTAACTACCAATTGGATACCACGAAATTGGTGAGAAAAAGGGGTAAAAGTAACAAATAGAAAAAAGAAGTGCCCATCCAAGAAGGCTCAAGGTCATTTGCAAAAGATAGAATGACATCTTTAAATCTACAGTAGCTTTGATTGGACTGTCAACATCATACTTTCAAAATCTTAGCTAGCAGTCGTCACCATGAATCAAGTCAACAATCAAATCCTTTTCCATCCTTGTCATATGAAGAGAAATTAGAGATATAACATCTCGGTGCTCATCGGCCATTGGACATAAACATTACACACAAACATTAGACAAGTTGGAAGTCGCAAATTCAACAATGAGTGGTTTGGGAAGGAATCAGTGGCTAACTGAGTTCAAGACAACTGGGAACTCAGGGAAAAACACGTTTTGAACAGTCATTCAACTCGGAATTGTAAATCCGGCATRTTTCTCTTTGKTGACAAAATRTGCCCACGAAGGACCGCCGCGCCACTTTTCTGTTCAAGCACATCACAACAACGTGAGTCCAAAAATGACTTATGCTGCTTCATAAATTATGTAGGATGCCWGAGAGATATGTATTCTGTAGCTAATAAAGTAATACTAAGTGTATATTGTGTAGTAAGCTGTTAGTAGCCCATGTGCCTCACCCTAACAATTTGYTCTATTTTCACCAACGCATCGTTCGCAGCCGGTGTGTGCCTGTTTGCCAAAAACCTATTTAAGAGAAATGTAATCATCGAATATTGTAAGAGCTTTCATTGTCTGTTTATATGTAAGAGCGGTCCATGTTCTGAATTCTGTCGCTGTACATTTCAAAAGTGCTGAACAAAGAGTTATATTGACTACGTCCGTCGTCTCTCGCTCATTAATGTCTTCATCGAAATTATGGCTTGCCTCATATCCGCTTGTCGTCCCCTATTGCCATAGTTTGCACATCTCAATTGCCAGTAGAAACCACATTTGTTTAAGCAAGTCAGCATTATCAGCTATGTTTTTTTTAAAGGCAGTAAATGAGGCTGAATGAACTGTAGCAGTGGTAAGGTGTTGGGACAGCTTTATGTCCCAATATTAGAACAAGGAACAGATATAGCCCTTGGTTATCTCCAGACCTGACTGGCCTTGACCAGCACAAAAACATCTTGTGGCGTTCTGCATTAGCATCGAATAGCCCCCGCAATATGCAACTTTTCAGCAAAGTTAGGAACCAACATACACAGGCAGTTAGGAAAGCAAAGGCTAGTTTTTTCAAACAGAAATTTGCATCCTGTAGCACAAATTAATCACTTAAGCTGGAGACTCATATCTCCCTCACTAACTTTAAGAATCAGCTGTTAGAGCAGCTTACAGAGCATTGCACCTGTACATAGCCCATCCAACTACCTCATATTGTTATTTTTTCTTCTCCTTTGCACCCCACTATCTCTACTTGCACATTCATCTTCTGCACATCTATCACTCCAGTGTTTAATTGCTATACTGTAATTACTTCCCCACTATGGCCTATTTATTGCCTTACCTCCCTAATCTTACCTCATTTGCACACACTGTATATAGACTTTTCTATTGTGTTATTGACTGTACATTTGTTTATCCCATGTGTAACTCTGTTGTTGTTTGTGTCGCACTGCTTTGCTTTATCTTGGCCAGGTCGCAGTTGTAAATGAGAACTTGTTCTCAACTGGTCTACCTGGTTAAATAAAGGTGAAGAATGTTTTATTTTTAATTATGTAGGCCCGAACAGTTTGTGGGCACCGTTTGTCACCGTTAGAGTGCAATAAATGTATTGTTTAGTGTTGTGGCTTTGCTGGCATGCATCCCCCCAAAAATGTTTGCCCCACCAAGATTTACATGCTAAAATCGCCACTGCCTCTCCCATACCTACATACCTGTCTGCTCTGTAGGGATTTGCAGGCGGACTGGAACTCGTTGGTTCGATCCCTGCACGTCATCCTGCCGAATGTATATCACCAGCCTGCACTGGGCACGCCAAGGAGAAAGGGTCTGACGTTTGAAAGATCTCGGTAGTGTACTATAGACCGGTCCGTGCTCCGTGGAAACAGTCACTACACCTCCTGATGTCAACTCCTAACTGCAAGGCGTCAATCCGTGTCCAATGATGCACACGGGCATTCTCAATGTATCTGTAATATGATAGGAGTAACATAACCAAATTAATTAAAATTACAGTTTGCTAGGTTGTCGTGCCCCGGGCTACCTAACTAGCTACCAATACGTTGTCTCAGTTCCCCCAACAAATCGGAGCTTGGCCAATTTTTTTGCAATCAAGCCCCCACCCCCATTTATGTGTCTAGCTAGTAACAAGTAAGCTAATGTTAGCAAAGCCATCATTACCACGGCAACACAAACTGAAACGAAATGCTACCAGACAGCTTATCTGACAGTGATGAAATATAAAATTCTAGCTAGCTAGATATCTGTTGTCATTTAAATGTTCTTAGATACTGAGCTATTTAGTTATGCCAAGCTACCGTTGACTAACTAACGTTAGCTAGTTTTAAAGAGCCGACTCCATCACAGCTGATTTTTAGCTAACCCTAGAGACGTGGCTTGAATGTTTTGTTTGAATAAAGAAAACTCTCTCATCACCACGTGAATCAGATGTGTATATATATCTAMGTTCCCTCGATAAACGTGATCAGTTTCAACTTACTATTAGCAAAATTCCACAAGAATTCACAGATCGTTCGATGTTTTTACCAAGCCGGGACTGAAAGTTTGAATCCGGGTCATTTCCGGATCCTGACGTCATTGCCACGTCCACCACTGTTTAAATTAGATATATTAGAGAAAGGAGTCACCACATACCACCAGATGTCGCCATATCTTATGTTTTCTAACATATATGTCAACTTGTGCAGCATTAAAATCAACTGGACTGTATTCAATTATGCGTGGATAGTGAAGCGCATACAGAGTAGAAGGTTGATGTTTATTGTCACGAGTCTTGTCCTGGAGGCAGAAATAAGCGATTTCCCATTACATAGGTCAGCTGCAAAGTCAAAATTGGTTATATTGTAAAAATTCATGAAAAAAAAATGTTGTTTAGGCATTTGGGTTAGCAGTGTGGTTATACTTTGTGACTGTGCCAGCTACTGACAACTCTGCAGAGCTGCCTCCAGAACAAGATTCATAACCAAAAACGCTAACCTGCTTTAGAGTATAGTGGAGATAACCGTGATTACCAAACTCCAGAATGTGAGAGGGAAAGGGAGGTAGAGAGACAGAGCGAAGTTAAGCTACACACACGAATACAGGTAGAGAGATAACATCCAGGACTTGCTCAGATCTCATTCTATACCTACTGGCTCCCACATCCTTACCTCAACAAGAGCTGGCATGTTCAGACCACAACTATGCCCTCACCTATCTTCTCCCTATCTTCAATTCTCACCTTTCTATTCCCACTCAATCGGTCTTCCTATAGCCTGTTCTCTTTCCACCTGAACACCACGTCTGTGAAAAAACAACATATGTTCTCTGATAATGCATAAATTAACAATATCTGTGCATTTGAGGGCATTCACATTTTACAATGTCTCAAATTGATGCCATTGCCATAAATCTTTCAATGGCTTCTATGTTGTCTGAAATGATAAAGAATTATCAAAGCACCACAGAGATGCATGTTTCCGTAACAGATAACAGCTTGTTTTTTCATGCGTCACAGGGGACTTTAAACAACATTAATTTTCCTGTCAGAGAGAGACATGGCTGGCCATAGTCAACACACGCACATTGCTCTCTCTCTCTCTCTCTCTCTCTCTCTCTCTCTCTCTCAATTCAATTGTTCAATTCAAGGGCTTTATTGGCATGGGAAACATATGTTAACATTGCCAAAGCAAGTGAAGTAGGTAATAAACAAAAGTGAAGAACACATTTTTTTAGCAGTAAACACTACTCTCACAGAAGTTCGAAAAGAATAAAGACATTTCAAATGTAATATTATGTATATATACAGTGCAAATAGTTAAGGTACAAAAGGGAAAATAAATAAACATAAATATGGGTTGTATTTATAATGGTATTTGTTCTTCACTGGTTGACCTTTTCTTGTGGCAACAGGTCAKACATCTTGCTGCTGTGATGGCACACTGTGGTATTTCACCCAGTAGATATGGGAGTTCATCAAAAAGTGATTTTTTAAAACGATTTTTTTGTGGATCTGTGTAATCTGAGGGAAATGTGTGTCTCTAATATGGTCATAAATTTGGCAGAGGTTTGGAAGTGCAGTTTAAGTCAAAGCTTTCCTTAAGTTTGGGTCAGTCACAGTGGTCAGGTATTCTGCCACTGTGTATTCTCTGTTTAGGGCCAAAAAGCATTCTAGTTTGCTCTATTTTTTTGTTAATTATTTCCGATGTGTCAAGTAATTATCTTTTTGTTTTCTCATGATTTGGTTGGGTCTAATTGTGTTGCTGTCCTGGGGCTCTGTTTGTGTTTGTGAACAGAGCCCCAGGACCAGCTTGCTTAGGGGACTCTTCTCCAGGTTCATGTCTCTGTAGGTGATGGCTTTGTTATGGAAGGTTTGGGAATCGCTTCCTTTTAGGTGGTTGTAGAATTCAACAGCTCTTTTATGGATTTTGATAATTAGCGGGTATCGGCCTAATTCTGTTCTGCGTGCATGATTTGGTGTTTTACGTTGTACACAGAGGATATTTTTGCAGAATTCTGCATGCAGTCTCAATTTGGTGTTTGTCCCATTTTGTGAATTCTTGGTCGGTGAGCGGACACCAGACATCACAACCATAAAGGGCAATGGGTTATTTAACTGATTCAAGTATTTTTGGCCAGATCCTAATTGGTATGTCGAATTTTATGTTCCTTTTGATGGCATAGAAGGACCTTCTTGCCTTGTCTCTCAGCTTGTTCACAGCTTTGTTGAAGTTACCTGTGGCGCTGATGTTTAGGCTGAAGTATGTATAGTTTTTTGTGTGCTCTAGGGCAACGGTTTCTAGATGGAATTTGTATTTGTGGTCCTGGCGACTGGACCTTTTTTGGAACACCATTATTTTTGTCTAACTGAGATTTACTGTCAGGGCCCAGGTCTGGCTGAATATGGGCAGAATATCTAGATGCTGCTGTAGGCCCTCCTTGGTTGGTGACAGAAGCACCAGATCATCAGCAAACAGTAGACATTTGACTTCAGATTCTAGATGGGTGAGGCCGGGTGCTGCGGACAGTTCTAGTGCCCTCGCCAATTCGTTTATATATATATATGTTGAAGAGGTTGGGGCTTAAGCTGCATCCCTGTCTCACCCCACAGCCCTGTGGAAAGAAATGTGTGTTTTTGGCAATTTTAACCGCACACTTGTTTTTGTACATGGATTTTATAATGTTGTATGTTTTTCCCCCAACCTCACTTTCCATCAATTTGTATAGCAGACCCTCATGCCAAATTGAGTCAAATGCTTTTTTTAAATCAACAAAGCATGAGAAGACTTTGCCTTTGTTTTGGTTTATTTGTTTGTCAATTAGGGTGTGCAGGGTGAATACGTGGTCTGTGGTACGGTAATTTGGTAAAAAGCCAATTTTACATTTGCTCAGTATATTGTTTTCACTGAGAAAATGTACGAGTCTGCAGTTTTTTCTTCCTCTCCTCTCTCTTCTCTCTTTCTCTCTCCTCCTCTCTCTCTCTCTCCTCTTCCTTCCTCTCTTCTCTCCTCTCTCTCTCTCTCTCTCTTCTCTCTCTCTCTCTCTTCTCTCCTCTCTCTTCTCTCTCTCTCTCTCTCTCTCTCTCTCTCTCTCCTCTCCTCTCTTCTCTCTCTCTCTCTCTCTCTCTCTCTCTCTCTCTCTCTCTCTCTCTCTCTCTCTCTCTCTCTCTCTCTCCTCCCTCACTCACTCACTCCTCACTCACTCACTCATCACTCACCTTCACTCTCTCACACACACACACACAGCTGCCGCTACAAAAGCAGAGGAAAACACGTCTCTAGGGTTATAGTACGAATACATACAGAGAACGGTGGAAAAATACAGGAAACCACTTCCACAGATAGAAGAGAGAGAAGGAGATAGGGAGTGAAGGATAAAAGAGAGCGGTGAGAGATGAGGAGTTTCAGGACACACAACGACGTCACTGGTTCTCAGGGGCACCACCATCGAATCAGAGACAGTTAGACAGTTCCAATATTATTCTGCACTAACATGACAAGTTCTGGGACTTTTTCAGAGAGTAGAAAACCTTTTTACAAAAAAGGGAATAGGATTAAAGGTTGAAAATACATCCATGTCTTCTGATGGATGAGTCACTGTCTCTCCCTCCCTCCTCTCTCTGTCTCCCTAATCTTGTGCAGGCTTCTATATTAGTCACTGGCAGGATGCCCTCCATGACAAGGTAGGCCAGGCAGCATCAGCCTTGAGCTCAATCTTCACTGGAGCTGACTGGCTCTCTCTCAGGGTGGGGAGGAAGACAACTGCATCACTGAAAGAGACAGACAGACAGACAGACAGACATGCGCTATCTCAGGGTGGAGAAGAAGACAAACTGCATCACTGAAAGAAGACAGACAGACAGACAGACATGGCTCTCTCAGGGTGGAGAGAAGACAAACTGCATCACTGAAAGAGACAGACCAGGGACAGAACAGACAGACAGACAGACAGACAGACAGGACACAGACACAGACAGAGAAACAGACAGACAGAGAAACAGAACAGGACAGAGAAACAGACAGACAGAGAAACAGACAGACAGACATGGCTCTCTCAGGGTGGAGAGGAAGACAAACTGCATCACTGAAAAGACAGGACAGACAGACAGACATGGCTCTCTCAGGGTGGAGAGGAAGACAACTGCATCACTGAAAGAGACAGACAGACATGGCTATCTCAGGTGGAGAGGAAGACAAACTGCATCACTGAAAGAGACAGACAGACAGACATGGCTATCTCAGGGTGGAGAGGAAGACAAAACTGCATCACTGAAAGAGACAGACAGACAGACATGGCCTATCTCAGGGTGGAGAGGAAGACAAACTGCATCACTGAAGAGAGACCAGACAGACAGACAGACAGGACAGACAAGACAGACAGACAGACAGAGACAGACAGACAGACAGACAGACAGACAGACACAGACAGAGAACAGACAGACAGAGAAACAGACAGACAGAGACAGAACAGGACAACAGCAGAAACAGACAGACAGACATGGCTCTCTCAGGGTGGAGAGGAAGACAAACTGCATCACTGAAAGAGACAGACAGACAGACAGACATGGCTCTCTCAGGTGGAGAGGAAGACAAACTGCATCACTGAAAGAGACAGACAGACATGGCTATCTCAGGGTGGAGAGGGAAGACAAAACTGCCATCACTGAAAGAGACAGACAGACAGACAGACATGGCTATCTCAGGGTGGAGAGGAAAGACAAACTGCATCACTGAAAGAGACAGACAGACAGAGAAACAGACAGACAGAGAAACAACAGGCATGGCTGTCTCAGGGTGGTGAGGGCCCCAAAAGATGAACTGCATCACTGAGAGATATAGAGACTGGATGAGAAAGAATTACCTCCTCTCAGAAGCCAGTTTCAAGATATAATCTGCTATCGGAAATTGCACTGTCACTGCCTCTCACAGCCTCTGACATGAAAAGTCAATATGAGGACGATTGAGTATATTCCCATAAAATCATACTATCATCACTGTTTGAAGATGAAAATAATTGGCACTCAGCACACAACACACACACACACACACACACACCACACCACACACACACACACACACACACACACACACAGTACTTGCCGCGCGGCTGACTCAGCACAGTTCAGGAGGAGAGTCAATATTATTTCTCATATCATCATGTCACTCACACGCTCTCTATCCCTCTATCCCTCACTCCCAGGGTGTCACTATCCCTCCATCCCTCACTCCCAAGGTGTCACTTCAATCATCAGCCTGTTTATCTTTCATTACTGCTGAGAGGGATGAAAAAGAAGAGAGGGAGGAGGCATGGTGGTAAAAGAGGGATGACATCAAAGAGATTACAGGAAGGGCATTGGAAGCATTGGAGAGACTACCAATAACAAAACATTTTACAAAAAATATGACATTTCCTTTAATAATATCTGGAACATTGTATCATGGTTGTTTTGTTTTGAACATTTCCTAGTAGTATTAACATCCTTACATAGACATTGAACTGATTAATCGTCATAATATACTGTGACACAAAACGGCATGGTACAGCGGCACACACACATCAAATAGGGCATAAATGGTGTAGCAGCAATATCAGTGTTATACACATTACAACACATTTGTAATTGTAGATTCTGTAACATGGGAGTATAGCTGGAATGAATTACAAGACATTCTAAAGTATGCTCTATGTCATACACATGATGGTGGTTGGATATAAGACATTATATAGTATTATTATTATTATGATCTACTTTTAGTCAGGGTCTGCCTGCTATAGCGGAGTATAAGACAGTTAGGGCTTGAATAGGTCTACCTAGACAGTAGATAGGGTATGTGCTAGACTCGCTTTGCCAAACTCATGGGTCTACAACACAGTGGCTGAGGGAAGACTAGGTGCGTGCAGAAAAGAGGAGCAACCAGCACATTCARGTTGGATATGTAATGGACATTTGTAGTATATTACTGTATGAATGGAGKATATAGTCCCTTCTCCAAGTCTTTCTGTAACTGGCAAGTTTCATAATGATAATGTGGGGTGGTTATATCTGTCCTGTTTCACACATACACAAGTGTGTATTATATTCATGTGTGAATTGTAAATGCATTTTTTTGCATATCCCCACTCTCCCTGAGACGCCCTCGGAGAGTGGGGTCACGGACAGTTTCCTGTGGACCCACACAAAGTTTGACAATGACGCTTTGCAAACTATACGGCAGGGGGGGTTGTTTTGGCATTCACAGGCCACCATTAAGAGGAGAGGAGTTCACAGATGCTTCGATGTATAGAGAGGGGAGGGGAGACATACTCAGTAGAGCTGCATAGTGTCTGGTCTGACTGCCATCACAGGACCAATCTCAGAGCCTGAGTTCAAACACACTTTTCACATACAGCTCACAAATCCCTCAGCRAAATCTGTTAACAGGCAGACTTCAGGAGAATCATTGATATGTTGTCAGAGTTTCATCTCATTATTTTTGGAGAGGAATCTGCTACTTCAGCTAAAATATTCGTATGCTCATCCCAGTCTCTGAATCAGAGGCCATACTTATTGCTTAGTGAAAATAAACATTTCAGACCGAGTTCAAAATAAAAGGACAATATAAAAGGACAAAATAAAAGGAATGTCAGGGGAATAACATTTGGAATGTATACATACAATCTGTTTTACATGAGGAGGCTTCTAGAACTGCTAACAGGTATGGAAACTTGAACAATGATGAGAAAGAAGAGAGATCATTTGCTTGTTTGTTGAATGAGATTCTTGCTAAACAATATTATATCGTAGCTGTATCCTTACCCACACAGCTCTAAGCATCCCTCACAGACAGAAAGCCTGCCACCCTGATTCAGATTGATGGCTACCCAAAGTAAATAGACCCGTAACTGTATCTGTAGCTTGCTTACCATGCTAATGGACAAGTTGTTCAAACACTGATCGATTCTGACACGTCCGTGGACGATAGCTATGGACCAAATCCTGTTTCACCAGTGACATGCTATATGGGGGTAGGAGAGGTGACTGACTCTATCAGTAAATAAATCCGTTATGTTCCAGACACCCATCCCATCTCAGCTCCACAAAACAATACAAACACCATATAATGCTATATAATACTAAATGTTTTCGTTTTACGAGACAACATTTCCCTGGTGAATATTTTTGTTGCACATTATAATGTATATTGTTTTTTGGCCATTGAGAAGTCTCTCCCTGTTTAAATGCTACACAGTTATCCATATGTTTAGACGCCTCATGTCTACGTAGTGGTATTAGTCGGCCACCCAGAGGGACTCTTTATGTACACGGATTAAGAACAAACAAAAACAAAGAAACATTTCACAATATAGAACATCTTTTAAGTCAACAGGACAAAATTATGCCAAAATATAACAACTTATACAAATACAATAAAATGAAGTATAAAAAACATTTGGATTTAAAAATGTTATACTTATTTCCACTCTTTATATTGCATGTAAAAGAAAATCTTATAAGATACCTGCATTCATTTCTATTTAGGTGTGTGTGTGTGTGTGTGTGTGTGTGTGTGTGTGTGTGTGTGTGTGTGTGTGTGTGTGTGTGTGTGTGTGTGTGTGTGTGTGTGTGTGTGTGTGTGTGTGTGTGTGTGTGTGTGTGTGTGTGAACCCTTGGACGATGGCCAGGCTTCATCATTGTCATTCCCCTCACTGCCCTGTTGGCGTGAACAGCCCTTTCACTCCGGAGCAGAAAGATGGAGACAAAAACCAAATCAAACAAATGACAGAAAACCCCTCAGTGATTCAGCCTGTGACCATACGCTGTGAATGAGAGACAGCAGGGTAACCCATCTGTGCCATTCAGTGTGTAGACCACACAAATACAGTCTATGCAGCTATTCAACTCACTTAGCTATAGGTCTATGGGGGTGCAGCCTGACGGCTTTATACACAGAGCTGGTGTGTGTGTGTGTGCATGTGTTTGTCCGTGTGTGTGTGTCCATTCAGTATTCTATATCTTTACTGCACTTTAATGACTTGACCCTGGAATCATTCTCCTATCGGAGTCTCCCTGTAGAAAATATAACACGTGTTTCAAGACCAGGATCATCATCACTGTTGCCATTGTCTTTCTGCAAAACAGTCCAACTGCAGTTCATGGGCAACACTGACCCACCGTGTCTATGAAGACAACAACAAAACTCAACATGAACATGTCTGTTATATCTAATCTGTGATCAGTCTCTAAATCCWCTTCATGTTCCAATGTCCCAATGTCTCATACAGAAGCGGAGGTGTGAGTGTTGAATCCTGTCCGGTCCACAACTAACGTCCTGGCCACCCACTGCCTCACATTGCCATCATGATACCGGACAACTAAACTGTSCTTTACATTTGGTCCCATCATTGTCCCTTGTGAAGGAGACGGTGTTTCTAAACATGTTGACTAAGTGCCTGAAGAAGCTGTGTGATGATGAGACTGACTGACTGCGCATATACAGATCTAGACACAGTTGGGGCACATGTATATATATATACAGTGGTTTCGGAAAGTATTCAGACCCTTTGACTTTTTCCACATTTTGTTAAGTTACAGCCTTATTCTAAAATCGATTAAAAAAAAAAAAATCCTCAGCAATGTACACACAATACCCCATAATGACAAAGCAAGAACAGGTTTTTAGAATGTATTAAAAATAAAAAACAGAAATACCTTGTTTATATAAGTATTCAGACCCTTTGCTAAATGCTGCTCAAGTGCATRTTGTTTCCATTGATCATCCTTGAGATGTTTCTACAACTTGATTGAGTCCATCTGTGGTAAATTAAATTGATTGGACATCTGTCTATATAAGTTCCCACAGTTGACAATGCATGTCAATGCAATGCAAAACAAAGCCATGAGGTTGAAGTTATTGTCAGTAGAGCTACAAGACAGGATTGTGTCGAGGCACAGATCTGGGGAAGGGTACCAAAAACATTTCTGAAGCATTAAAGGACTCCAAGAACACAGTGGCCTCCATCATTGATAAATGGAAGAAGTTTGGAACCACCAAGACTCTTCCTAGAGCTGGCCACCCTGCCAAACGGAGCAGTCGGGGGAGAAGGGCCTTGGTCAGGGAGGTGATCAAGAACCTGATGGTCACTCTGACAGAGTTCTAGAATTCCTCTGTGGAGATGGGAGAAACTTCCAGAAGGACAACCATCTCTGCAGCACTCCACCAATCAGGCCTTTATGGTAGAGTGGCCAGACGGAAGCCACTCCTCAGTAAAGGGCACATAACAGCCCGCTTGGAGTTTGCCAAAAGGCACCTAAAGACTCTCAGACCATGAGAAACAAGATTCTCTGGTCTGATGAAACTGAGATTGAACTCTTTGGCCTGAATGCCAAGCGTCACGTCTGGAGGAAACCTGGCACCATCCCTACGGTGAAGCATGGTGGCGGCAGCATCATGCTTTGGGGATGTTTTTCAGCGGCAGGGACTGGGAGACGAGTCAGGATCAAGGCAAAGATGAACGGAGCAAAGTACAGAGCGATCCGTGATGAAAACCTGATCCAGAGTGCTCAGGACCTCAGACTGGGGCGAAAGTTCACCTTCCAACAGGACAACAACCCTAAGCACACAGCCAAGACAACACAGGAGTAGCTTGAACCCGATCGAACATCTCTGAAGAGAACTTAAAACAGCTGTGCAGCAATGCTCCCGATCCAACCTGACAGAGCTTGAGAGGATCTGCAGAGAAGAATGGGAGAAACTCCACAAATACAGGTGGGCCAAACTTGTAGTGTCATACCCAAGAAGACTCGAGGCTGTTATCGCTGCCAAAGGTGCTTCACCAAAATACTGAGTAAAGGGTCTGAATACTTATGTAAATGTGATATTTCAGTTTTACATTTTTAATAAATTAGCAAAATATTCTACAAACCTGTTTTTGCTTTGTCATTATGGGGTATTGTGTATAGATTGATGATGAAGAAGAAAAAAAACTATTTTATCAATTTTAGAACAAGGCTGTAACCTAACAAAATGTGGAAAAAGTCAAGGGGTCTGAAAACTTCCCGAAGGGGTTTCTGGAGGACAAGGAGGGACACAGAAGGGAGTACTTAGGAATATGCTTCCCCACCCCACCCCTGACAGAGAGGTACCCAGGATTGCGCTAAGCATGGCTGAGAGTGACATTGGAACCAGTGGAGAGACAGAGAGAGGGGAGAGAGAGAGGGGAGAGAGAGCATCACCGCCTCATGGCCTCACATCTAAAAGAAAAAGAAACAAGAGAGAGTTCAGATCAGATTGATTAAATGTGTAATGTTTGGTTGTGGTTCAGCCATGTTGAATGTGGTTGTGATGCACGGTCACGGTTGGTACTATGTCTGTGGTAGTGGTCAGAGCTCTCCTTCTATTGCTCTGCTTCTGATGGTGGTTTGCCGTCACTGGACACTGACCTGCAGAGGTGCTGGTTMAGTCTCCTCCCTTTCTGACTGCAGCTCTCTGTGGTCACGTTGCAGCGACACAGACAAGACTGTAAATCGAGCGTCCACTTCCTCCCAGGACAGGGGGTACATCGAGGGCCTGGCAAGGAAGACAGGGTGGTAGGGAGAGGAAATGGGGTAGTGGGGGGAGAGGAGGGTCTGGGGTGGTAAAGAGAATAGTCTATTTATGAATAGAATAAATATAGAACCTTTAAACAGACACCATTGGCATTCTGATCTGAATGATGGACGAGCCTGAGAGACACTGAGTGAACTCTGACCCCTATAACAGCAAATAACTGACAGCAGCATGATGAATGGAGAATTGATGAAAAGGGATGAAAAAGGAGAAGGACTGAATTCTCTCTTTCTGCTCTCTGGGTAGAGCGATTTTCTAGGAACGATGTATGTGTGCAGAAACACACAAACCCGCAGAGAAACAGACACTTGCTTAGACTTGTGATAAAACATTTAAATGATAGTGTTATATATGGAGAAAGAAGCAACAACTTAGTGGTTCATTATTTTGAGGCACCTGTATGAGTTGCATGTTTAGTTGAACTTACGTGGTTTTGATAGTTCCAATTTTCTTTCTTTTGGATTTTTCTCTGTCCCTTTTCCTGCCTTTCCTCAGAGGCTTTGCAGGCCTGTTAGTCAGAGACATACATCTGTGTCAAACAACAATACATCACCATAGCAGATCAAAATCTAAATAGATATGTTATAGATTTTTTGAGTTATTGCCTCAAATGACATTTTTGGGGGATTCCCTTAGAGTCCAACAGCCTTATTAGAAAAGAAAATGAGAACAGGAGGATAGAGGTCAACGCTCACAGAGAGGAAAGTTAGGAAAATCCCCATGTTCTCACCCTTTCCCTAACCTCCGTCTCCGTTTCTAGCTTTCACTCTTTCCCTCTAACCCCCTGTTCTCACCCTTTCCCAACTTGTCCTCTCTGTGGGCGTTGACCTCTTACCCCCTGTTCTCACCCTTCCCAAACTTTCTCTCTGTGGGCGTTGACCTCTATCACCCTTTCTCACCCTTTCCCTAACTTTCCTCTCTGTGGCGCTTGACCCTCTAACCCCTGTTCTCACCCTTTCCCTAACTTTCCTTCTGTGGGGCGTTGACCTCTATCACCCTGTTTCTCACCCTTCCCTAACTTCCTCTCTGTGGGCGTTGACCTTTGTCCCCCTGTTCTCACCCTTTCCTAACTTTCCTTCTGTGAGCGTTGACCTCTATCCCCTGTCTCACCCTTTCCCTAACTTCCTCTCTGTGGGCGTGACCTCTATCACCCTGTTCTCACCCTTTCCCTAACTTTCCTCTCTGTGGGCGTTGCCTCTATCCCCTGTTCTCACCCTTTCCCAACTTTCCTCTCTGTGGGCGTTGACCTCTTTCCCCCTGTTTCTCACCCTTTCCCTAACTTTCCTCTCTGTGGGCGTTACCTCTATAACCCCCTGTTCTCACCCTTTTCCCTAACTTTCCTCTCTGTGAGCGTTGACCTCTGTCCCCCTGTTCTCACCCTTTCCCTAACTTTCCTCTCTGTGGGCGTTGACCTCTGTCCAGCTCTGTTGGTCTAAGGCCAGCTAGTCAGTCTGCCACTGGGTCAGGGGTGGGCTGTGACAGAGCAAAAGTAGCTCTTCCTCTGTATGGTCAAAAGCCTTGCCTTAGACTTACTTTAGTTTTGCACAAATCATCACTTTCTACAGCTCAGCACAGCACCCTTCAAAAACTGTATTTTGTATTTTTTACTTTAGTTAATTTAGTAAATATTTTCTTCACTCTATTTTCTTAAAACTGCATTGTTGGTTAAGGGCTTGGAAGTAAGCATTTCACGGTAAGGTCTACAGCTGTTGTATTCGGCGCATACAATTTGATGTGATAAACAGTTTAGGACATAAAAGGAACATTTAGACGAGTATCTATAAATGTACACTGCCGTTCAAAAGTTTGGGGTCACCTAGAAATGTCCTTGTTTTTGAAAGYAAAGCWATTTTTTTGTCCATTAAAAGAACATRAAATTGATCAGAAATACAGTGTAGACATTGTTAATGTTGTAAATGACTACTGTAGCTGGAAACGGCAGATTTTRTATGGAAATATCTATATAGGCGTACAGAGAACCAATATCAGCAACCATCACTCCTGTGTTCCAATGGCACGTTGTGTTAGCGAATCCAAGTTTATCATTTTAAAAGGCTAATTGATCATTAGAAAACCATTTTGCAATTATGTTAGCACAGCTGAAAACTGTTGTTCTGATTAAAGAAGCAATAAAACTGGCCTTCTTTAGACTAGTTGAGTATCTGGAGCATCAGCATTTATGGGTTRGATTACAGGCTCAAAATGGCCAGAAACAAAGAACTTTCTTCTGAAACTCGTCAGTCTATTCTTGTTCTGACAAATGAAGGCTATTCCATGTGAGAAATTGCCAAGAAACTAAAGATCTCATACAACGCTGTGTACGCCCTTCACAGAACAGCGCAAACTGTCTCTAACCAGAATAGAAAGAGGAGTGGGAGGCCCCGGTGCACAACTGAGAAAGAGGACAAGTACATTAGAGTGTCTAGTTTGAGAAACAGACGCCTCACAAGTCCTCAACTGGCAGCTTCATTAAATAGTACCCGCAAAACACCCAGTCTCAAACGTCAACAGTGAGAGGTGACTCCGGGATGCTGGCCTTCTAGGCAGAGTTCCTCTGTCAGGTGTTTGTGTGTTCTTTTGCCCATCTAAAATTTTATTTTTATTGGCCAGTTTGAGATATGGCTTTATCTTTGCAACTCTGCCTAGAAGGCCACCATCCGGAGTCGCCTCTTCACTGTTGACATTGAGACTGGTGTTTTGCTGGTACTATTTAATGAAGCTGCCAGTGAGGACTTGTGAGGCATCTGTTTTCTCAAATTAGACAATCTAATGTACTTGTCCCTTGCTCAGTTGTGCACCGGGCCTCCCACTCCTCTTTCTATTCTGGTTAGAGCCAGTTTGCGCTGTTCTGTGAATGGACGTAGTACACAGCGTTGTATGAGATCTTCAAGTTTCTTGGCAATGTCTCACATGGAATAGCCTTCATTTGTCAGAACAAGAATAGACTGACGAGTTTCTGAAGAAAGTTCTTTGTTTCTGCCATTTTGAGCCTGTAATCGAACCCATAAATGCTGATGCTCTCAGATACTCAACTAGTCTAAAGAAGGCCAGTTTTATTGCTTCTTTAAAATCAGCAAAAACAGTTTCAGCTGTGCTAATATCATTGCAAAATGTTTTTCTAATGATCAATTAGCCTTTTTAAAATGAATAAACTTGGATTGTTAACACAACGTTGCCATTAGAACACAGAGTGATGGTTGCTGATAATGGGCCTCTATACGCCTATGTAGATATTCCATTAAAAAATCTGTAGTTCCAGCTACAATAGTCATTTACAATATTAACAAATGTTTACACTGTATTTCTGATCAATTTGATGTTCTTTTAATGGACAAAAAATTGCTTTTATTTAAAAAACAAGGACATTTCTAGGTGACCCCAAACTTTTGAACGGTAGTGTACCACAGATAGCCACATACATACAGTACTGTACCTGGTTGGGGCTGACTGAAGATCCTGTTTTAGTCTAAAGGGAGAGAGGTTATGTGAGGAACACACACTAGAATACATTTATGCATATACCGTGTGTGTGGTTTGTGTGTGTGTGTGTGTGTGTTGTGTGTGTGTGTGTGTGTGGTGTGTGTGGCTCACCTGCACTCACACTGGCTTGTGCTCAACAAAGTCCAGCTCGATGAGCTCATGCTTCATAAAGGAGGTCTTCATTAGCTGCAGAGTACAAAGACACAAACTATAGTTACAAATAATTCTGTGTGTGTGTGTGTGTGTGTGTGTGTGTGTTGTGTGGTGTGTGTGTGTGTGTGTGTGTGTGGTGTGTGTGGTGTGTGTTGTGTGTGTGTGTGTGTGTGTGTGTGTGTGTGTGTGTGTGTTGTGTGTGTGTGTACCTCCATGGTGATAGTTTGTGTGAGTGAGGGCACACACTCCAGTGCCTCGTCGGAGCAGCACCCGCCACAGCGGCGGACCGACACACAGGAGGGCACGAAGAGGTGATGCGTCTCCCCTGGCAACTCCTGCCATACTTCCACTAGGGTATCCCTGGGCTCACAAACACTACGAGAGTACACCTCCAACCACCGACGCACTGGATTGGAGAGAGAGAGAGAGAAAGAAGACACAAGGAGAGGAGGGAGGGAGGGAGGGGAGGGAGGGAGGGAGGGAGGGAGGGAGGGAGGGAGGGGAGGAGGAGAGAGAGAGAAAGAGAGAAGAGATTTACATTTCAGATGCATACGTTTTACAAGGTCACTACACGTCACAAAATATAGTTATTAATTCTCACATCTGTTATTTATACACACATAGTTACTCCATCATCAGCCTGTTCACATATGCTGGGGATTATCACATTGGGAAGAGGAAGTACCTTCTCTGGATTTGGGGGTGGTGTCTGCAGGTCTCCAGTGGGCTAGCTAGGAAGAGGAGAGTGGGAGAAGAAGAGCGCGTGTCAGGCAGTGGTGAAGTCAATGTTTTTAGGTGAGGGAGCGCACATCTTTTTATAAATGACGTTATAATTTCTCAATCAAAGTTTGCACAGACAAGAGGTAGCCTATTGAATATCATTATAGAATTATATACATAAAATGCATCCTCCAATTGCAACGTCTGCCCTAGGTCCACACATATTGTCCTCAGTAAACTTCAGATTTTGAATACCCTCAAAACACCAAGTTAGGCATACTTCATTTCAAAATAGGTCATCATCACTGTTAATTGTAATGATAATTCTTTACGTTTTACGGTGAAATTCCAAAACTGCATCTCCAGTCAATCATTTGATCTCATCAGTTTCATGGGATATGCATTTAGATCTTCTTTAATTCTGTCTCGTGATAGAACTTGAGCAGATGGGTTAACAAAACAATTTGTCTTTCTTGTATTTTGTTTCAATCAAAGCATACAGTTGAAGTCGGAAGTTCACATACACATTAGGTTGGAGTCATTAAAACTCGTTTTTAACCACTCACAAATTTCTTGTTAACAAACTATAGTTTTGGCAAGTCGGTTAGGACATCTACTTTGTGCATGACAAGTCATTTTTCCAACAATTGTTTACAGACAGATTATTCACTTATAATTCACTGTATCACAATTCCAGTGGGTCAGAAGATTTACATACACTAAGTTGACTGTGCCTTTTAAACAGCTTGATAAAAATCCAGAAAACCATGTCATGGCTTTAGAAGCTTCTGATAGGCTAATTGACATCATTTGGATAATTGGAAGGTGTACCTGTGGATGTATTCAAGGCCTACTTTCAAAACTCAGTGCCTCTTTGCTTGACATCATGGAAAATCAAAAGAAATCAGCCAAAGACCTCATTAAAAAAATTATAGAGCTCCACAAGTGTGGTTCATCCTTGGGAGCAATTTCCAAAGCCTGAAGGTACCACTTCATTGTACGAACAATAGTACGCAACTATAAACACCATGGGACCACGCAGCCTTCATACCGCTCAGGAAGGAGACGCGGTTCTTGTCTCCTAGAAATTAACGTACTTTGAATGGCCGAAAAGTGCAAATAATGCC
>NC_036846.1:20035895-20044196 GCF_002910315.2 Salvelinus sp. IW2-2015 | reverse complement strand
TCATCTGTCACGACAATAGTCGAACTTATAAACACCATGGGACCACGCAGCCTTCATACCGCTCAGGAAGGAGACGCGTTCTGTTTCCTAGAAATTAACGTACTTGATGCGAAAAGTGCAAATCAAATGCCAGAACAGCAGCAAAGGACCTTGTGAAGTTGCTGGAGGAAACAGGTACAAAGTATCGATATCCACAGTAAAACAAGGTACATACCGAACATAACCTGAAAGGCCGCTCAGCAAGGGAGAAGCCACTGCTCCAAAACCGCCATAAAAAAAGCCAGACTACGGTTTGCAACTGCACATGGGGACAAAGATCCTTACTTTTAGGAGAAATGTCCTCTGGTCTGATTAAACAAAAATAGAACTGTTTGGCCATAATGACCATCTTATGTTTGGAGGAAAAAGGGGACGCTTGCAAGCCGAAGAAACACGAATCCCATCCGTGAAGCCTCGGGGGGTAGCAGCATCATGTTTGTGGGGGTGCTTTGCTGCAGGAGGGACTGTGCACTTCCAACAAAATAGATGGCATCATGAGGATGGGAATTATGTGGATATATTGAAGCAACATCTCAAGACAATCAGTCAGGAGTTAAAGCTTTGGTCGCAAATGGGTCTTCCAAATGGACAATGACCCCAAGCATACTTCCAAAGTGTGGCAAAGGCTTAAGGACAAACAAAGTCAAGGTATTGGAGTGGCCATCACAAAGCCTTGACCTCAATCCAATAGAACATTTGTAGGCAGAACTGAAAAAGTGTGTGTGAGCAGGGAGGCCTACAAACCTGACTCAGTTACACCAGTCTGTCAGGAGGAATGGGCCAAAATTCACCCAACTTAATGTGGGAAGCTTGTGGAGGCTACCCGAAAACGTTTGACCAAGTTAAACAATGTTTTAAAGGCAATGCTGCTACCAAATACTAATTGAGTGTATGTAAACTTCTGACCCACTGGGAATGTGATGAAAGAAATAAAAGCTGAAATAAATAGTTCTCTCTACTATTATTCTGACATTTCACATTCTTAAAATTAAAGTGGTGATCCTAACTGACCTAAAACAGGACATTTTTACTAGGATTAAATGTCAGGAATTGTGAAAAACTGAGTTTAAATGTATTTGGCTAAGGTGTATGTAAACTTCCGACTTCAACTATATATCTTGCCTAATGGTGCTCTGTTGAGTTTTGAACGCCTTCGGATAAGAAGTTACTGAAGAGGTGTTTTTGGTGTAACTGTGATACAGTATATGCGATGATATTTGGTTCTGTTATGTAAAATACTAATGAATCATTGTGATCTTGCGAGACATTGATTCAGCTTTGATCTAGCTTTACTAAACAAGCACCATTGTGAGAAGTGATAATCTTCTATTTGTAATAATAATAATAATAGTAAATGATGAGTAGGACTATTAGGTGTCGGCAACAGCTCTTGGTTATGAGGGTTATTTTAAGTGGTTCGAGCACCCTTCGAATAGTAGTGCTGAAAGGACAGCACCCTAAACAAGTGGTCACATGTCGTTCTGGGTTCCACTGCACAAGATGGGCTCTGTGGAGTTTTATGAACATCAAGGCAGACACACAGTGAATTTGGATCCTAGATCTCATTGTTGTGATGATAAGGTTCATGTGGGGATTCAGTTTGTCTGCATACGCAATAGAGGTGGTACGTTTCCGTAAGCTAGGCATCTGGACAGTAAGGCGAGTTAAAGTGCATCGTACATGAGCCCAAATGCATAACAAACTGTTTTGACCACAGTCGTTTTAGCAACCCCTGGAGTTTCCTGTCTGTGGCAGTTCTTGTTCCATGGGATTTGTCCCACTCAAAGTGGTCCAGCCTCCAACCAAAGGCCTGCCACCCTCTGCACATGCTACAGTTATTCATCATTTGCACCACCGCTAAGACTGGGAAGAACATTTTCCTACCTATAGGCTGCTATAGCCTATATACAGTATTTATATAGTTTGTCTTTCTATTGTTTTCATGGAATTTCAGTGGTAATTTAATATAATTTATTCAAATTCATTTTCCAGAAATGTTTCTACCAGCTCTGTATATTTTCAAATTGAAAAACATGAGGGAGCACCGCTCAACCGCGCTACGACAGCCCTACATCCCTGGTGTCACTGTGTTTATAACCCTATATACAGTGAGGGCCCCTAGTACCTCACAGCCCCTACTACACTGTCACGCTCTACACTGACATCAAATACCTTAGCCAGGTGAATAACACACAAAATACATACTATGTAGTTTACACACACACACTCTCACAAGCATGGAAGCACGCACACACACACACACACACACACACACACACACACACACACACACACACACAGAGGTCTCAAGTTCACGGCACACAGGCACACATTATCTCATATCACATATTCCAAATTAGAACTCCAAAGCCAGAGGGGTTACATACATTTTCTACTACTAATTGTTTTATTTCAGAAGTAATGGCCCACACTACACACACACACACACACCACACACACACACACACACACACACACACACACACACACACCACACACTGTCGGTATTAGGTCTGAGTAGACCAAGGCCACTGCTGCGGGAATGTAGACTTTGTTGCCCAATTGCCCCCATTTCAATCGCCACACCCCATACCCCACCACCCACGTGCTTTCTCCACACAGTTTCTGGTTTGGCACAGTTTGATTCTGAGTTTACCGATGTGTGTGTGGCCATTTTACTGTCGTAAGTGTCTGAGCAACAAGAACATGTCAGATCACACTGGTGATTCATTCATATCACAAATCAATCAGTACACAACATCCCAAGAGTAGGGCAGGCTATAGCTCCACAGACTGGCCCCTAGAATGAGTAGGGTGGTCTATAGCTCCATAGACTGGCCCCTAGAATGAGTAGGGTGGCCTATAGCTCCACATACTGGCCCTAGAATGAGTAGGGTGGCCTATAGCTCCACAGTGGCCTATAGCTCCCTCCCAGTCTGGTTGTATCTGATCCTGTCCGACACAGGCATTGGCACACTGTCTCCCTCTCTGACACACACACTTGCGCTTTCTAAAAACACACACAAGTAATCTAAACAGTGCCAGCCAAAGCTCTTGCAACAGACCACACAATGCTAGCTGCCAGCATCAGAGGCTTCTACCCTCTAACTGCAACCATTAACCCAGCCTTTCCCAGGGGGACGAGTAGAAAAAGCCATTGTGACCACTAACACTCGTGTGTGTGTGTGGTGTGTGTGTGTGTGTGTGTGTGTGTGTGTGTGTGTGTGTGTGTGTGTGTGTGTGTGTGTGTGTGTGTGTGTGTGGTGTGTGTGTGTGTGGTGAGTGAGTGAGTGACGTGAATATGGGGGCCCCAGTGCAACATGATTTCCAGGATGATTCCCAGGACCTCCAACCTGATATATCCCACGTCCACACAGCTCAATCAGGGCGGGCAGCTTCAGGGCACTACATGTTCTTGATATGAAGACTCCAGACATAAATAAAACCAATCTGCCATGTGAAGAATTGTGTGTCTGGAAATTTATGGAGACTACTGTGTTGACAAATTATTATCTATCCCCATATGTAACTCATGTACAGTAGCCTACATCTGCCTTGTGTTACAAAGTACAGCCCGTCAGTATGGCAGAGTTGTGCCACATTGTATCAACATGGTACATGAGTCTAGGAGAGTGCGAGTGGTGCTACACACAATTCTATCAACCTTTGTAAACTCAGACCGTCAATGACCATGGGGGTAATCTCCATACAAGACGCCACTGACCATGGGGGTAATCTCCATACAAGACCGTCAATGACCATGGGGGTAATCTCCATACAAGACCGTCAATGACCATGGGGGTAATCTCCATACAAGACCGTCAATGACCATGGGGGTAATCTCCATACAAGACGCCAATGACCATGGGGGTAATATCCAAAAGTGGGAAATGTATACACAAGAATCAGTTCAAAATAGACTTTTATTAGATATTTTTTTACTGCTACTAAATTCCTTGTATTCCTATCTTTACTTTCCCTTCAACTAAACCAGATGCTTTGTAGCATAACACAGTGCAAAGAAATACAACAATCTCAATTCTGTAGATTCCCATGCAGACAATAGTCTACCAGCGTGTAGTTAGTTATTTGACATACCTTGGCATGGGATGTGCGTATTCTTGAGAGCAAGAGGAACATTCCTAGAATGACTTGAAGCAAAATCCCCATTGTGCAGTACACCAAAAGTCACGCCAAATGTTGGTCAATGAATTGGTGTTTTGCTTTTCTCTCCACTCAATCAATATTCCATCTGTTGTCCTTAGGTTCCATCCTATGAAATGACAGCGCTGGTGGCATTCCCATACCGTTACGCATGAACGTGAAAAATCATGAGCAAATGAGTAGGCAAACACTCCAATGATTGARTTGAAACTGTAACTTGATTAATTAATGAACAATTACACAATGTAATTAGCTACAATGTAACAACGTATAATCTATTGCCATCAATAATCATTCTTGGCAATCAAGCGCACAGATATGATGCCTCTTACAAATAGCCTAATTTTATAAATCTCAGTCGATCACTTTCAATGCAATACAATTTGGTTGCCTCTATTTTACTGAGAGTTGTGTGAACTTTGAATGATGGCCCCCAATATTCCAAAGCTGGAGGTCTGGGCATGTAAGCCGGTTAGGTTCGCCCACTGTTGGTCGGGAACCCATGAAACGGTCTGTGGGTGAGCGTCAGGGGTGGCGTGACTGCAGGTCCATTTATAGTCTTGAGTAGAAAATGTTCAATATTGTATCCTTGTCTTAAGGAACGTTAAAATAGGACAAATATCCCTTATTTAAGTTCCAACACGACTGTCTTGAATCACATAAGGTACGGTGCCACACGCACATTTCATGACACTGCGTAGCCTATACAGAGCGGTGTCTCTGAGAAAGAGCCTATAGATGACGTTTTGCTGAAGACGCTTGCACCGCAACGACTTATACTTTAAGCAATATGTCCTCTTTTGAGAATAAGATATTAAAGTTCGTCGTGCCAAAGCAGTCCATAAAGAGAAAATGTCCTTGACAGCGTTTCTTGGTTTGTCATGATCGGTTCCTCATATCCTTTGCCCTTCAGATCACAATTAGAAGGCGCACTCCACTCGACGCACTCCGAATTCCGCGTAACCGTTGCACTGCCAACTTTTTCAAAATGACACTGACGCACCCGCGCAATGGATACAGATGAACGTCGCCCTTCAATTAATCATTCAGCCGGTCAATCATTTACCACTTCACTTTCTCAGCCACACGATAATTTTTTTCTAAGAATACAATTAAAGGGGTATTGTATTACATGAAAATCCCTTTATCATTCATTCAAATCCACCTCCAAGCTCTCTCTCTCAGACTGACAGGACACACAAAACTATAAAATCTCTGATCACCCCCAGTGAATTTACTTGAAAAGAAGAACACATTTTCCCCAACTACTTTAAGTCACAGAGTTACAAAACCTCTGTCAGCAGCACAGACTACAGTGAACCCGGTCTTCCATCAGTTTGTCTTTACATTGAAAGAAGAGCCTGTCAGTGTGGTGTGTTTGGGTTATGAGGGGGCACTCATACACCACATGGGGGATGTGGGTATGCCAGGACCTGTTATCTCTCCTGTGGTTTCAGCTAAGGCCTTGTGAAACAACATGAGGCCAGGGAGTCATTAAAACACTCTGCACCCCATGTTTTTCAGCACCCCTCACTCACTCTCAAACTTGACACGACACGCAATATTGGAATCAGTGAAAAACAAACTCAAAAATAAACATTGGATGATTTGGGTTGAGACCAGAGGAACAGTGTTTATTTATCATTGAATGAATCCATAATGACACCGGGAAGAGTTAAATGCGGTCATAAAAAAATCACTCTGAAACACAATCTGTGACTAATAAGACACTGAAACAAGGCATTATGGTAAGTGTCAGTCAGCAGTCAACATAGCAATAAATTAAATACAATTTACTCATCTCAGAGATTGAAGCTGCCCACACGGGCAATAAAACCAAATATTTCCATAGTATAATTAACATTCCTAAAATAAATTTGTCAACATCAGACAAGGGTCCAATTAAATACACTTCTAGAAAGTCATAATATGACTTCATTTTCAAGTTTTTCTTGATTCCATGTCCTTTCAATAAAAAAATATACATTATACAGCGCATTCAGAAACTATTCAGACCCCTTCCCCTTTTCCACATTTTGTTACGTTACAGCCTTATTCGAAAATGGATTCAATAAAAAAAATCTCAATCTACAAATAACACGCCATAATGACAAAGCGAAAACACGTTTTTAGAAATGTTTGCAAATGTATAAATTTAAAAAAGAAATACCTTATTTACATAAGTATTCAGACCCTTTGCTATGAGACTCGAAATTGAACTTAGGTGCATCCTGTTTCCATTGATCATCCTTGAGATGTTTTGACAACATGGAMTCCACCTGTGGTAAATTCAATTGATTAGACATGATTTCAAAAGGCCCACACACCTGTCTATATAAGGTCCCACAGTTGACAGTGCATGTCAGAMCAAAAACAAAGCCATGAGGTCGAAGGAATAGTCCGTAGAGCTCAGAGACAGAATTGTGTCGAGGCACAGATCTGGGAAAGGGTACCAAAACATTTCTGCAGCATTGAAGGTCCCAGAGAAGACAGTGGGCTCCATCATTCTAAAATGGAAGAAGTTTGGAACCACCAAGACGCTTCCTAGACCTGGCCACCTGGCCAAACCGAGCAATCAGGGGAGAAGGGACTTGGTCAGGGAGGTGACCAACAACACGATGGTCACTCTGACAGAGCTCCAGAGTTCCTCTGTAGAGATGGGAGAAACTTCCAGAAGGACAACTATCTTTGCAGCACTCCACCACTCAGGCCTTTATGGGAGAGTGACCAAAAGGTACTTAAAGGACACTCAGACCATGAGAAACAAGATTCTCTGGTCTGATGAAACCAAGATTGAACTCTTTGGCCTGAATGCTAAGTGTCACGTCTGGAGGAATCCTGGCACCATCCCTACGGTGAAGCATGGTGGTGGCAGCATCATGCTGTGGGATGTTTTAAAGCGGCAGGGACTGGGAGACTTGTCGGGATCGAGGGAAAGATGAAGGGAGCAAAGTACAGAGAGATCCTTGATGAAAACCTGCTCCAGAGCGCTCAGGACCTCAGACTGGGGTGAAGGTCCACCTTCCAACAGGACAACGACCCTAAGCACACAGCCAAGACAACGCAGGAGTGGCTTCGGGACAAGTCTCTGAATGTCCTAGTGTGGCCCAGCCAGAGCCCGGACATGAACTCGATCAAACATCTCTGGAGAGACCTGAAAATAGCTGTGCAGCAACACTCCCCATCCAACCTGACAGAGCTTGAGAAAACCTGCAGAAAAGAATGCCAAAGGTGCTTTAACAAAGTACTGGGWAAGGGTCTGAATACTTATGTAAATGTGATATTTCAGTTTTTAGTTTTTTATAAKATTTGTCAAGGGGTCTGAATACTTTCCAAATGCACTGTATCTGGGAACAGTTTTCCCTCATCATATGACCAGGAAATGCTCTAGGCCCAAAATATTCCCTATAGGTATCATTGTCAGGAAAAACTCTTTATGACTGTATTTGGGTCCACCATGGGCCCAGTAGCGATGTCAAGAGTTCCATGATATCATTGACTCACAGAGAGGCACAATGACTGAATCCCATTGGTTCAAGGGCAGCTGTGCACAGCACCCCTTATCCATCATTAAGGGACTTTACCTTTGATTTGTCTTCAGTACGCAACACTGTACTGCACCTCCAGTGGGCAAATTCACACTGTCATATGAACCCCCATCAGACTGCCTCTGAACGGGCGTGGGGGAAAACGGCATGTCACTGCGAACCAATTAGCAACTGGCTAACAGGAGTCTTGGTTCCATCCAACAGAGGAAGAGAAGTGCTGCTAATGACCAGGTCCTACTGCCGTTAGTCTTGTGATACCGGACTAAACCTCCACAAACATTCTCCTTTTGAAGAAACCTAAAACGGCTGGGGTCGACTTTCTACTGTGACAAAGACATGTACCCCATATGCTGTTCCAGTTTCACCCAGGCATTACATACTATGTTGTTACAATATCCCAGCTAATACACGTCTTTTTTTTATTTTACTCCTCAGTTTAGTATCCGAGGTCCAAGCAAACGTCAGCTGTGCACATCATAAACGTTAGCTGTGCACATCATAAACGTTAGCTGTGCACATCATAAACGTCAGCTGTGCACATCATAAACGT
>NC_036846.1:20015428-20035878 GCF_002910315.2 Salvelinus sp. IW2-2015 | reverse complement strand
TCTTTGAAAGCTAACTACTCCTAACACATTCAACCGTTCACTCCCCTTCCTGACTGACTCCATTCCTCTTCATTGGCCTTCCGCCAACTCAATCTACCTTGTTTTAAGGTGTACTCTTATTCTACGAAACTCCTACTTGTCCTCTCCACTGTTGCGAGTGATTTTGTATTTCTCCAGGAAGTCTGCATGTTTCTGTCTGAGAATCTCTGTCTGCTTCTTAAACCCGTTCACTCTGCAAATCAAAATGAAGAAATCAGGTCCAGTCTCAGGTATGTCCTACAAACAAATCATATTAATACATACTCGATGCAATGTTGATAATTACCACTACCGTAACTAGAACAGTGTAGTAACACATGTAATAAACACTTATAACACGTTTGAATTCTCACACACCTTGCCCTTTCTTTGGACTCTTTGTAGATCTG
Source organism: Salvelinus sp. IW2-2015 (assembly GCF_002910315.2). Classification (NCBI taxonomy): domain Eukaryota; kingdom Metazoa; phylum Chordata; class Actinopteri; order Salmoniformes; family Salmonidae; genus Salvelinus; species Salvelinus sp. IW2-2015. The sequence goes on along the minus strand of NC_036846.1, from coordinate 20,035,450 downwards.
TGTGATGACCCTGTCCTTCTCGTCCATGAAGTTGTTATGGATTGACTCCAACTTTCTGTGTGACCGGAAGACAGAGAGACCTGTCAGACAACAGACTTACACACAGTGGAATATCGTTGCCAGTTCAATTGGTATTTTGATTATTATTCATGTTTTATTATTCCGTACTAGTACAAATAGTCATACCAGGAAAAGTTGAATTTCTACAAACAATAAAAGTGCTTTCAAGTCATCGTGCCAAAACACAGATTACCAGATATATGACAGRACAACCTGGGTCTGAGCCAGGGGCACCTGTGCCTACAAAACAGACAGTTATCGGAGTCTACAGACTATTTAGTCTAGACTATGAATGAGTAAAAACATAGTASTAGCAGTAATAGTCAAATGTCACATTTTGGCACATTACTCAGAAATGCATTTGCGTGACAGAAGTGTGATTCCTTTCCTTGAACGTGACAGAAGTACTGCATTTCTTATTTAATTATGTGCTGAGTGTACATACATACAGTACTAATGTCCAAGTATCAGTTTCACTCTGGTCTTTTCCCATATTACCTGAAGAGAACGTGAGCACTGTCCGATGAATGTTACCTAAAGAAGAGAACGTGAGCGCTGATGCTCAGCCCATGATGTTACATGAAGAGAACGTGAGCGCTGATGCTCAGGCCCATGATGTTACCTAAAGAAGAGAAGTGAGCGCTGATGCTCAGTCCCATGATGTTACATGAAGAGAACGTGAGCGCTGATGGCTCAGGCCATGATGTTACCTGAGAAGGAGAACGTGAGTGCGGATGCTCAGTCCCATGATGTTACATGAAGAGAATGTGACGCTTGATGCTCAGGCCATGATGTTTACAATGAAGAGAACGTGAGTGCTGATGCTCAGGCCCATGATGTTACTGAAGAAGAGAACGTGAGTGCTGATGCTCAGTCCCATGATGTTCTGAAGAGAGACGTGAGCGTGATGCTCAGGCCCATGATGTTACCTGAAGAAGAGAAGTGAGCTCCTGATGCTCAGGCCCATGATGTTAACATGAAGAGAACGTGAGCGCTGATGCTCAGGCCATGATGTTACATGAAGAGAAACAGTGCGCGCTGATGCTCAGGCCCTATGATTACCTTAAAAAGAGAATGTGAGTGCTGATGCTGCAGGCCATGATGTATACCTAAAGAAAGAGAACGTGAGCGCCTGATGCTCAGGCCCATGATGTTACCTAGAAGAGAATGTGAGCGCTGATGCTCAGCGCCATGATGTTACATGAAGAGAACGTGAGCGGCTGATGCTCAGGCCCATGATGTTACCTGAAGAAGAAGAACGTGAGTGCTGAATGCTCAGGTCCCATGATTTACATGACAGGAAGAGAACGTGAGCGCTGATGCTAGAGCCATGATGTTAACATCGACAGAGAAGTGAGCGCTGATGCTCAGGCCCATGATGTTACATGAAGAAGAGAATGTGAGCGCTGATGCTCAGTCCCATGATTGATTACCTGAAAAGAGAACGTGAGGCTGATGCCTCAGGCCCATGATGTTACATGAAGAGACCGGTGAGCGCTGATGCTCAGGCCCATGATCGTTCACTGAAGAAGAGAAACGGTGAGTGCTGGATGCTGCAGGCCATGATGGTTCACACACTGAAGAAGTAGAACTGTGATGTGCTGATGCTCAGGCCCATGATGAGCATACAGTAGCTAACGATTCTAAAGTTCCTCTTCCTCTTCCTCTCCCACTCCTCAGCTGTGGTCTCCTGAGGCTGAGAGTGTTTGAACTGATCCCAGTAGCGCATACTCTCCTGAGCTTCCGCCCTGAGAGAGAGAGAGAGAAAAGGGGAATAAAACTCTTGAGATTTGTGTATGAACTCACACAGGGCTGTTTGTCAAATAAAATACAATTCTATTGGTCACATACACATATTTAGCAGATGTTATTGTGGGTGTAGCGAAATGCGTGTGTTCCTAGCTCCAACACTGCAGTAATATCTAACAATACACACAAATCTAAAAAGTAAAAGAATGGAACTAAGAAATATTAGGACGAGCAATTTCGCAGTCCAGAGTATATATACAGTAAATCAAATCAAGTCAAAAGTTTGGACACACAATCTCATTCAACGCTTTTTCTTTGTTTGTACRATTTTCTACATTGTAGAATAATAGTGAAGACATKAAAACTATGAAATAACACARATGGAATCCTGTAGTAACCAGAAAAGTATTAAACAAATCTAAATATATTTTATATTTGAAAATCTTCAAAGTAGCCACCCTTTGCCTTGATGACAGCTTTGCACACTCTTGGCATTCTCTCAACCAGCTTCATGAGGTAGTCACCTGAAATGCATTTCAATTAATAGGTGTGCCTTGTTAAAAGTTAATTTGTGGAATTTCTTTCCTTCTTAATGCATTTGAGCCAATCAGTTGTGCTGTGWCAAGGTAGGGGTGGTATACAGAAGATAGCATCTGTGAATGTATTGTAATGTTTTTAAAATGGTATAAACTGCCTTAATTTTGCTGGACCTCAGGAAGAGCAGCTGCTGCCTTGGCAGGAACTAATGGGGATCCATAATAAARACAAATATAGTATATACAGCGCTGTGAAAATGTATTTGCCCCCTTTCTAATTTTCTCTACTTTTGCATATTTTTGATACTGAATGTTATCAGAATTTCAACCAAAACCTAATTTAGATAAAGGGAACCTGAGTTTACAAATAAACAAAATTGATACTTGTTTTATTTATTTACTTAACAAAGTTGTGCAACACCCGATTCCCCTGTGTGAAAAAGTAATTTCCCCCCCACCTTTAGCTGCAATGACTCCAACCAAATACTTCCCGTAGTTGTTGATCAGTCTCTAACATCGCTGTGGAGGAATATTAGCCCACTCTTGCATGCAGAACTGCTTTAACTCGACGACATATGTGTGTTTTCAACCATGAACTGCTCGTTTCAAGTCCTGCCACAAATTCTCAATTGGGATTAGGTCTGGACTTTGACTAGGCAATTCCAAAARGTCAAATGTGTTTATTTTTAGCCATTTTTTATGTAGAATCATTCTCTTGCTGCATGACCCAGCTGTCCTTCAGCTTCAGCTCACAGACGGATGGCCTGACATTCTTGCCTGACATTCTCCTGTAGAATTCTCTGATACAGAGCAGAATGTATGGTTCCTTCTATTAAGGCAAGTCGTTCAGGTCCTGAGGCAGCAAAGCATCCCCAAACCATTACACTACCACCAACACCATGCTTGACCATTTGTATGAGCTTCTTACTGTGGAATGCAGTGTTTGGTTTTCACCAGGCATAATGGGACACGTGTGTGTGTGTGTGTGTGTGTGTGTGTGTGTGTCGTGTGTGTAATCGGGTTAGTTTCCTGCTTTGCTTTAGGGTGTGTGCACATTTGTTTAGTAACCTGGGTGTATGTGGAGGTGGGTCTGAAGGCCTGTCCCCCAGTGTAAGCAGGTCGTACTCTCTCCTGGACACCTCCTTACTCAGCACCCTGTAGGCCTCGTTCAGCTCCACAAACTGGCCATGCAGCCCCGGGTTAGACGGGTCACTGTCTGGGTGCATCTGGTAGAGAGACAGGGGGCAGTGAGGATTAGTGATGAAAAAGCAGTCGATACCAGCACACTGTTGAATGCTCCCYCTGTTTCAGTCGGTGCTAAATGGATGTGTGTACACTACATTTGAGCAGTCAGGATGAGGATTAGGACAAACCAGGGTTACTACTGTACATGCATACATACAGATAGATATAAACTTACTGTGTAGCTACAAACTGCAGAAAACTCATGTACTGACATAATACAACACACACACAATACAAATATGTACTGGTAAATATACTGTACATCCCTGTTAACATAGAGATCCTCACAACACCAAAACAAACAGTACAACAGTGAGCTCCAAAAGTATTGGGACAGTGACACATTTGTTGTTTTGGCTCTGTACTCCAGCAAATGCATCCAACAAGTTTGTAGAGTCACAAACTTGATGTAATCATGTGCTAGGAATATGGGACCAAATACTAAATTTGACTACTTTAATAGACATAAGTGAATTAATTTGTCCCAATATTTTTGGTCCCCTAAAATTGGGGTTACTATGTACAATACGTGCTGTAATTTCTAAAAGMTTCAACCGATATGGATGAAAATGCACATTAACCTCATAGTCACTGTATCATTTCAAATTCAAAGTGTTGGAGTACAGAGCCAAAACAAAACGTGTCACTGTCCCAATACTTTTGGAGCTCACTGTATATTTATTCATGAACACAGTGGGAATGTGATGTTGGAAGATAGAAAAATACTGTGGAAGAGTGCACTCYTGTGGTCAGAGAGAGAAGCTGCAATTCCTTATAAACCATAATTGCATGCAACAATAAAGCCTAAATATGTGCTGCTTAAACCATTAAATCATGTGCCTTTTATGAATTTACTAAGTATTTAAAGCTTTTAGTTGATAGGTTCGGAGATTGTCGTACCTTTTTTGATTTATCGAAAAATGCATTCTTGATTTGCTCCAGTGTGGCATCAGGTTTTAGACCAAGAAGGTCGTAGTGGTTAAATGCCGCTCTGCAATGAGACACAAGGAATCCTAATTATACAGGATAACAACACACAGTACTGGGACCACATACAGTACAGTATTGTGACCATGGACTCAACAATGCCTAACAGACCACAATCATCAGCATACTAGTGTAAGTACAGTGTAATTAGACAAGTGTCAAATGCACACAAACACACCGGCATGCACATTGTATAGCTGTGCACAAAGGTAAATACTGTAGAGGGAGAGAGCATACCTGTGCACAGAGCTCTGAAAGAGCAGGCGCAGTCCGCTCTTGCAGCACCATAGACAGCTCTGACAAAGACGCAGCTGGGCCTCCAACTGCATGGTGGGATGTATTGTTGCCTATAGAGTTTACAAAACAAATGACCTACGGAGGAGAAAAGACGTAGGAAAATATCAGTAGTGGAAGTATAAAAACTATATCTGGGGATGAGTTATCAATCATATCATATATCCCTCACTAGCTTTAAGCACCAGCTGTCAGAGCAGCTCACAGATTACTGCACCTGTACATAGCCCATCTATAATTTAGCCCAAACAACTACCTCTTCCCCTACGGTATTTATTTATTTATTTTGCTCCTTTGTACCCCATTATTTATATTTCTKCTTTGCACACTACTTTGCACATTTCTACTTTCTTCCACTTTAAATCTACCATTCCAGTGTTTTAATTGCTATATTGTATTTACTTCGCCCCCATGGCCTTTTTTAGCCTTTACCTCCCTTATCTCACCTCATTTGCTCACATTGTATATAGACTTATTTTTCTACTGTATTATTGACTGTATGTTTGTTTTACTCCATGTGTAACTCTGTGTTGTTGTAGGTGTTGAACTGCTTTGCTTTATCTTGGCCAGGTCGCAATTGTAAATGAGAACTTGCTCTCAACTTGCCTACCTGGTTCAATAAAGGTGAAATAAAAAATATATATAAAAAAATATGCCTATTGCATCAAAGACAGTTACAAATACTTTCCCCATATAATGTGATAATAGGGTGCCGTTGTCACATATACCGTTCAGTCAGTAGGATGTCATTGAAAAGATAGTGGTCAGCAACAGGACAAAGAGGAGAGTCCACTCAGTCACTGGGCACGTGACGTCACTGCAACACAACAAGAGCAAAGAGGGCGTCATATATTGTGCAGGCTTTGAGCATAGTCAACATAGCTAGTCTTTTTTTACTTGATAAATATAGTCAACATAGCTAGTCTTTTTTTTACTTGATAAATATAGTCAACAGTGAATCTTTCCACTGAGATTGACGCTTGGCCAATTTAAAGTTAGAAGAGTTTGAAGACACTGTAGTCACAGCATGAATACAACAACAGTTCAGTCATTACCTACAGTAATTCACAGCAAGTTACACGTTCTGTCCCTTGCAAATCATCTAACTAGTTACTCCATTGATTATGTTTTGAGCATTTGTTAGCTGTCCTGGCTAGTTAGCTAGTGTGGAGAAGCATTAAACAAACTTGATAGTATCTGTAGCTATACACTTGTGGACATAGCTGGCTACCCAGTTAACTTACTTTATGCATATACCTTTAGTTATTATCAGTCGAAATTGTACAGTCAACACACAGTATACTCTAGTTAGCATGGCTAGCTAACTAGGTAGAATTTAGCCAATAGTAGCTAACGTTAGCTAGCTAACTCAACTAAAAAGACTGTTGACCTATGATTTCATGTGGCAAAAACACACTAGTATTTTAACAAAAGACAGAATCAAGGGTAAAGAAGCACAGACGTACCACAATACTGCATTTTCTTCGTTTCATAACAAAAAAATAATGGGAACGGGTTGTTACATAAGTGTCTTTAACAGATTGCAGTGCTGCTGTCTGCAACATTGTTGTCTGGGTAGAGTAGTTTTCAGTAAGGAACGCTGTAGCAAAAATGTTTTACAACGGAAAACACATGTGTTCCTATTGGACAAATTCAGGACGATAGTACCCAGTTTCATTCCCTTTCTAAACGTTTATTCCATACTGACCACGACCATACGCTACTAAACGTTTTTTTATTTTGAAGGTTAACCCTTTCATGCCTTTCCATTCTCTACAAGATATGCATCAAGTGGATAGTTTTTTCTTGCTAACAGCAATTATCTACATTAAATCAAAAGTATGTTCAATAACGTATTGGGGAAACGTGTTGTTCAATACAAACCGTTCCGCAACGTAGCAAATGTTCAAGCGAACTGAACACACCTCTGCTGTGAGAGTYGGCGAGGCTGACCTGATTGTTATGACCCTCTATCCCCAAAACCACTTCCTGGGCTTACTTTTGTTTAAACTTGAGACCARACATTTGTGTCTCTCACCGACCGTTTTTGAACATGTTTATGACTTTACCAAACGCTCAAGGCTTTAGTTCAGTCAGCGCCGACTCCAGAAATTGTAACGAAACATGTTCGTTGTTCAGGCTTGACTTTACTTGTTTATGCTAGAGCGGTGGAGGGAACCGTATGTGGTAAGCATCTTTATAACTAGATCTATTTTTGTGTACGTTACCTTGTCAGGACAAGGTGTTGTTTATTTCAAACTGTCAAACGAATATTGGCGAGAAACTGATTTAACATCTCCATAGGGGAACTCTGGAGCTCTGTCAGAGTGACCATCGGGTTGTTGGTCACTTCCCCGACCAAGACCCTTCTCCCCCGATTGATCAGTTTGGCCAGGAGGCCAGCTTTAGGAAGAGTCTTGGTGTTTCCAAAATTCTTCCATTTAAGAATGATGGAGGCCACTTTGTTCTTTGGGACCTTCAAAGCTGCAGTTGTTTTTTGGTACCCTTCCCCAGATCTTTGCCTCACACAATCCTGTCCCGGAGCTCCACGGACAATTCCTTCGACCTCGTGGCTTGGTTTTTGCTCTGACATGCACTGTCAACTGTGGGACCTTATATAGACAGGTGTGTGCCTTTCCAAATCATGTCCAAGCAATTGAATTTATCACAGGTGGACTCCAATCAAGTTGTAGAAACATCTCAAGGAAACAGGATGTACCTGAGCTCAATTTCAAGTCTCATAGCAAAGGGTCTGAATACACACATTGTAGATTGATGAAGAACATTTTTAATTTAATCCAGTTTGGAATGAGCCTGTAACTTATCAAAATGTGGAAAAAGTCAAGGGGTCTGAATACTTTCTGAATGCACTGTATGTGAAATCTAATGTAACTGAGAGTCATGATGAAGGGCTACTACCAAACCAGTTTACTAGCTATTCAGTTTAAAGCAGCTCCATAGCTACAGTTTTCTCCCGATATTGGACTCTTGTAATTTCGGGAACATTTTATAAACCGATTCAGCCCGAAAATGAATTCAAATACTTTTCCTGCATGGGACACACTGTTTCCACAACACTTTGAAAAGTGATTTTCGTAGCAAGTTAGGAGAGCKTTCTCGCTAACATTTTCCTAACATTAGTCTCCTAACCTGCTACGCAAAAGTCACTTCGGAATCGGAGTGCCATGAAAAGCATCACATTTCAGTCAGTCAACTTCGGTACTCCCGCGACTTTGGTTGAAGGATCTACAATCACGCCTGACGAGCCCGATGAAATCAGTGCCTCGCTGGAAGCCCCGCCTTCAACAAGTGATAAATGTGAGGCRGGGATTCATTCCTTCAATTATTCCGCTCTTCACCTCGGTGTGAACAGGAATGATTCACACTACTAAACAAACAATTGGAAAACAAGACTGTGTTACGTTGCGCCAACAAAATTTRCCCCTAGTGGTAGAGCGTGATCACCCCCTGGACGTTGTGTGCTAAAGGTTGTACTTATTCTCCWAATTTTTTAACCACAAACAATGTGTTATTCTTCAATTTACTGGTGCAATTAGTAAAAGGACTAAGAAAACACCCGAGACGACGATGGCTAAGCCGTGTTCGGGGACAAGATCATGCCTCCAGTCATGTGGTTATAGCATTTCTCTGAAAGATACTCACGATCTATGTGTAGTTTGTCTTGGTTTGGAGTGCGCTCAGACTGCCCTCCCTTGAACCAGTCCGTGTGCATATTGCCACCTACTGCATACACACTCCCTGGAAAGACATGTAGCATTCTTGAGGAAGCTAGGAATTATGGATGGCGACTTTCCAGTACCTCGGTTGGGACCGTGGTCAGAGCAAATGTCTTGTCTGCCTGGGTATGGGGTATGCGGTGGCTGCTCACTGTTGCCAGTTACGGGAGGCTACTAGAAGAGAGAGGGCGGTCAGATTCGGTGGGTACCCCCCGCCGCCTTTGTCTGCCTCGGTCAAGCACCACTTGCCTCTCTTCCCAGACTTTTTGAAGAAGGGTCCGGTCCCAACTTGGTGATCCGGTTTTACGTGGACTTTCGCGACCGGGTTAGCTAAACAAATTTTTATTATTTATTATTTCACCTCTATTTAACCAGGTAGGCCAGTTGAGAACAAGTTCTCATTTACAACTGCGACCTGGCCAAGATAAAGCAAAGCAGTGCGACACAAATAACAACACAGAGTTATTTGGGCTATTTACAGATGGGCTTTGTACAGGTGCAATGATCTGTGAGCTGCTCTGACAGCTGGTGCTTAAAGAAAGTGAGGGAGATATGAGTCTCAAGCTTCAGTGATTTTTACAATTCGTTCCAGTCATTGGCAGCAGAGAACTGGAAGGAAAGGCGGCCGAAGGAGGAATTGGCTTTGGGGGTGACCAGTGAAATATACCTGCTGGTGCGCGTGCTACGGGTGGGTGCTGCTATGGTGACCAGTGAGCTAAGGTGGGGCTTTACCTAGCAAAGACATAGATGACCTGGAGCCAGTGAGTTTGGCGACGACTATGAAGCGAGGGCCAGCCAACGAGAGCATACAGGTCGCAGTGGTGGGTGGTATATGGGGCTTTGGTGACAAAACGGATGGCACTGTGATAGCAAATTGGATGCAGTCTGAGTAGAGTGTTGGAGGCTATTTTGTAAATGACATCACCGAAGTCAATGATCGTTAGGATAGTCAGTTTTATGAGGGTATGTTTGGCAGCATGAGTGAAGGATGCTTTGTTGCGAAGCCGATTCTAGATTTAATTTTGGATTGGAGATGCTTAAAGTGAGTCTGGAAGGAGAGTTTACAGTCTAACCAGACACCTAGCATTGTAGTTGTCCACATATCTAAGTCAGAACCATCCAGAGTAGTGATGCTGACGGGCGTGCGGGTGCGGCAGCGACGTTTGAAGAGCATGCATTTAGTTTTACTTGCATTTATGAGCAGTTGGAGGCCACGGAAGGAGTTGTTGTATGGCATTGAAGCTCATCTGGAGGTAGTTAACACAGTGTTCTAAGAAGGGCCAAGAGTATACAGAATGGTGTCGTTGATTCAGAGATCATCAGCAGCAAAAGCGACATCATTGATGATACAGAGAAAAGAGTCGCCCGAGAATTGAACCCTGTGGCACCCCATAGAGACTGCCAGAGGTCCGGACAAACAGCCCTCCGATTTGACACACTAACTCTGTCTGAGAAGTAGGCGAGGCAGTCATTTGAGAAACAAAGGCTGTTGAGTGCCGATAAGAAATGTGTGATTGACAGAGTCGAACCTGGCCAGGTCAATGAATATGGCTGCACAGTATTGTCTTTATCGATGCGGTTTGATTCGTTTAGACTGAGCTCTGAGGCACCCATGACAGCCGGACCAGATGCATAGCGGAGAAGGTACTGTGGGCTTCGAAATGGTCGGTGATCTGTTTGTTAACTTGGCTTTCGAAACCTTTAGAAAAGCAGGCAGGATGGATAGTCTGTAACAGTTTGGGTCTTAGAGTTCCCCCCTTGAAGAGGGATGACCGCGGCAGCTTTCCAATCTTTGGGGATCTCAGACGATACGAAAGAGAGGTTGAACAGACTAGTAATAGGGGTTGCAACAATTGCGGTGGTAATTTTAGAAAGAGAGGGTCCAGATTGTCCAGCCCAGCTGATTTGTAGGCAGATTTTGCAGCTCTTCAGAACATCAGCTATCTGGATTTGGGTGAAGGAGAAATGGGAGGCTTGGGCAAGTTGCTGTGGGGGGTGCAGGGCTGTTGACCGGGGTAGAGTTAGCCAGGTGGAAAGCATGGCCAGCCGTAGAAAAATTCTTATTGAAATTCTCAATTATCGTGGATTTATCGGTGGTGACATGTGTTCCTAGCCTCAGTGCAGTGGGCAGCTGAGAGTTCTATTCTCCATGGACTTTACAGTGTCCCAGAACTTTTGGGAGTTTGTGCTACAGGATGCAAATTTCTMTTTGAAAAAGCTAGCCTTTGCTTTCCTAACTGCCTGTGTATATTGGTTCCTAACTTCCCAGAAAAGTTGCATATCGCGGGGGCTATTCGATGCTAATGCAGTATGCCACAGGATGTTTTTGTGCTGGTCAAGGYCAGTCAAGTCTGGAGTTAACCAAGGGCTATATCTGTTCCTGGTTCTACATTTTTTGAATGGGGCATGCTTATTTAAGATGGTGAGGAAAGCACTTTTAAAGAATAACCAGGCATCCTCTACTGATGGAATGAGGTCAATGTCCTTCCAGGATACCCGGGCCAGGTCGATTAGAAAGGCCTGCTCGCTGAAGTGTTTTAGGGAGCGTTTGACAGTGATGAGGGGTGGTCGTTTGACCGCAGACCCATTACGGACGCAGGCAATGAGGCAGTGATCGCTGAGATCCTGGTTGAGTACTGCTAACCAGGTTGGATAACTCACAGAGGCGAGCTAGCTATTCCTGCCTCCCCATGGTGGAGTTGCTTGGGTAGCTGTCTTGTCGAGTATACGTAGTGTTAAGTCGCTTGGTTATTCTAAACGGAACTTGCTGTGGCCAAAGAGGTTAGCTAGCATGCTTAACTTCCGGGAGTGAAACCTGCTAGCTTTCACCTGGCTTTATGGCAACCCCATTCCTATTTTCAGTTCCTMGAGTTGGGGGGAGTGAAGGAAACAGGGTTTGCGTGCACCTCTGATGAAGAAGCAGCCCCCCGAGRACTTGGCTGGGGTAACCCCCGGAGCGAGGGTCCTTGACACAGGTCTGAGTGACCAGTGCGCCCATCAGCAAAAACATGAACTCTTCCCACARAAATGGCTCATTACTGGGATTCATAGCTAATTCCTGCCTGTAGCTCACTAGTCCCTATGAAGTGTCTAGTGGTACAGGTTATGGGCTCCAAAGTCGATTAGTTGTTGGTAGTGGAGTTGAGGGAACGAGCAGGGTTGGACATGACCTCGCTKTTATCCCACACGCAGTCTCTATGGTTCACATTTGCCTCTGAATGAGCCGTCTGTCTCCAGTTTAACACTTTTCGATTTGTAAATTATATTAATTTACAAATCAGCCCTTTCTGTTACACCCGAAAGTGTCAATTTTTCAGAGCTCTCTGTCCCATTCCCAGCTATTTTACAAAGTGCTTTGTCGCCAGTACCTATGACTGGTCGGTAGGGTAACCTCCATGATAAGTTCCCTGCGTCTATTTTTAATGTGTGCGGTCCAGCACTGAGTGCCAGCTGGTTACCGGAACACATCTTACCACCTAAATCGAGTGAGGCTACTTGTGACAATAGTACCCCCAAGTGGCATGGCCAATCAGGGTACGTCACTGATCGCCGAAGCACGTGTGCCCAGAGTGGACCGGGCTGTAAGCAAACCATGGCACATTAAACACATTTCAACTGAGTTCCACAGTGTTCACGGGTGTTAATAAGTGTTGTCTRCCGTATGTGAGTTCGATGAAACATGTTCAGACACACGGTTGTCAAAAGTGGTGGAAATGGAAGAAGAACCAAACTCTCCCAGTCCAGAAGGTGGCGTCCCGCCCCTTCAGATGGTACTTCACGGGAGTCCCGCTGTTTGCTCCAACCAATGGTGCGCATGCGCAGTATCGCCCTGGATCATGCAAACAGTAATGTCAGGGTACAGGCTACAATTTGTTGTGCGTTCCCCACACTCTTGCAGCTGCATCACATCTACGGTTCCCGAGGCCTCAGTGTCCGTTTTGAGGGAGCAAATATCCTCCCGTTTCCAGAAGCAAGCAGTCCGAGTGGTTGCTATGTCAAAGATTTGGGACTGCTAGTACAGCTGATATTCCTGGTTACGAAAAGGGATGGGACTTTGCGTCCCATTCTAGGCCTACAAGCCCTCAACAAGCACCTTGGAGTCTACAAATTCAGAATGCTATTACAGTGATTGGCTGGTGGCGGGGGAGTCAAGGGGGAAAGCAGTGTTGCACACAACCATGCTACTGTCKCGTATTCAGTCTCTAGGCTTCATAAGAAACCAGAAAAAAGCTGTCTGACTCCATCTCAGTGCATTCCGTTTCTGGGTCTTTAGCTAAACTCACTCACGTATCACACTTTTCTATCCCCACGGAGGGTGGGGTGTGCTGTACAATGGTAACTTGATTCAGGGGAAAGGGACACTGATGTCAATTACCCCGAGTATCTGGCACTCAGGCGCTTCCCACAGTTTTTGTCAGGATGGCTTGTGCTGGTCAGAACGGACAATATGTCAGTGGTGGCGTGCATCAACCTCCTTTTTTTGTAAAATTTTATTTGAGTTTTCTTAAAAAACATACATAAACAAAGACCATAGACAACTTCACATTTACGTAAATTAATTTCTACAAACATTGATGACATCACACTTGCTCAGATCAAATAAAATAAAATGTTGTGCTGAATACAACAGGTGTAGACCTTACAGTGAAATGCTTACTTACGAGCCCCTAACCAAAAGTGCAGTTAAAAATATATATATGGATAAGAATAAGAGATAAAAGTAACAAGTAATRAAAGAGCAGCAGTAAAAAATAACAATATATACAGGGGGTTGCCGGTACAGAGTCAATGTGCGGGGGCACCGGTTAGTTGAGGTAGTATGTACATGTAGATAGAGTTATTAAAGTGACTATGTATAGATGACAACAGAGAGTGGCAGTGGTGMGGAGAAGGGAGGGGGGCCATGCAAATAGTCTGGGTAGCCATTTGACTAGATGTTCAGGAGTCTTATGGCTTGGGGGTAGATGTTGTTAAGAAGCCTCTTGGACCTAGACTTGGTGCTCCTGTACCGCTTGCCGTGCGGTAGCAGAGAGAACAGTCTATGACTAGGGTGGCTGGAGTCTTTGACCATTTTTAGGGCCTTCCTCTGACACAGCATGGTATAGAGGTCCTGGATGGCAGGAAGCTTGGCCCCAGTCATGCACTGGGCCGTTCGCACTACCCTCTGTAGTGCTTTGCCGTCGGAGGCCGAGCAGTTGCCATAACAGGCAGTGATGCAACCAGTCAGGATGCTTTCCATGGTGCAGCTGTAGAACCTTTTGAGGTTCTACAGGAACTTGAAGCTCTCAACCTGCTCCACTGCAACCCCGTCGATGAGAATGGGGGCATGCTCGGTCCTCCTTTTCCTGTAGTCCACAATAATCTCCTTTGTCTTGATCACGTTGAGGGAGAGGTTGTTGTCGTCTGTGACCTCCTCCCTATAGGCCGTCTCGTTGTTGTCGGTGATCAGGCTTACCGCTGTTGTATCATCGGCAAACTTAATGATGGTGTTGGAGTCGTGCCTGGCTGTGCAGTCATGAGTGAACAGGGAGTACAGGAGAGGGCTGAGCATGCATCACTGAGGGGCCCCTGTGTTGAGGATCAGTGTGGCGGATGTGTTGTTACCTACCCTTACCACCTGGGGGTGGTCCGTCAGGAAGTCCAGGATCCAGTTGTAGAGGGAGGTGTTTAGTCCCAGGGTCCTTAGCTTACTGATGAGCTTTGAGGGCACTATGGTGTTGAACGCTGAGCTGTAGTCAACGAATAGCATTCTCACATAGGTGTTCCTTTTGTCCAGGTGGGAAAGGGCAGTGTGGAGTGCAATAGAGATTGCATCATCTGTGGATCTGTTGCGGCGGTATGCAAATTGGAGTGAGTCTAGTGTTTCTGAGATGATGGTGTTGATGTGAGCCATGACCAACCTGTACTGCTGATGCTCCCCAGTACTGCTGATGACCATACGGCTATGGCTGCTCCTGCTTGAACCAAGTGCAGTCCCAACCTACAGACAAACAAACCAAAATCAGTAACYCTATTGCTGTAACCACAGGAACCCCAAGGCGTGACATATTACCAGACCAAACATATTAAGGAATAATTACACAGTCATAGCGGCACTCAAGTTCCCTCCCCCCAATATATATATACATATTTTTTCACCAATTAGAGTGCAGCTCACTGGAGAGGAAAGGAGAGGAGAGGACATCAACACAGCACAAAAAACAACCATACCTTCAGTTAGGTTCTCCTTTCAATGTATAGGTGTGAACAGAATGTTACTCCATTAAACTGAATCTGTGTGCAAATTATGCAACTCAGAACAACTCAAAGATTGATATGCTGCTACTCTATATATTGGTCAGGACGTGAGCTGGGTGGGTGTAGTCTATGTTTTGTGTTTCTATGTTGGGTTTGTTGTTTGGCCTAATATGGTTCTCAATCAGAGGCAGGTGTTTGTCATTGTCWCTGATTGGGAACCATATTAAGGTAGCCTGTTTGCACTGTTGGTTTGTGGGTGATTGTTTTCTGTCTTTGTGTTCTGCACCAGATATAACTGTTTTCAGTTTTCACATTTATTGTT
Organism: Salvelinus sp. IW2-2015; assembly: GCF_002910315.2. Lineage (NCBI taxonomy): Eukaryota > Metazoa > Chordata > Actinopteri > Salmoniformes > Salmonidae > Salvelinus > Salvelinus sp. IW2-2015. Next base: position 20,020,283 of record NC_036846.1, on the reverse strand, counting down.
TTGTAGCTTGTAGTGTTCACGTTATTATTTATTAAACATGTTGAACACTAGCCGCGCTGCGTTTTGGTCCTCTCCTTCATCCCAGGAAGAAAGCCGTTACAATTACCCTATAAAAGGTCATTGCTTATTGGTTATCTTCTGTATTGCATTTCTCTGACCTTTGACGTTGTGGAAATCTGTTTCAGGGATCTCTCCTCCRCCTGTTGCTCCTGCAGACGCCTCTTCCACTCCTCTGTGGAGTAGAACACCACTACCGCCCTGCGCCTGAAACCAGCGAAGCACAGCAGCCTCTGGCACTGAGCTGAGGGGTTGGACGTTGGGCTGGAGAACAAGAAGAAAAATACTTTGTCTTTACAGAGAACTCAAATTCATACTTTTTGCTTGAGGGGGGTAGGCAAGAGGATGAGAGGTGGAGAGGCAGAGAAAGGTTGTCTAAACTATTTTATATGGTCACTGAGACAGATCCCAGACTGAGGCTGGGTTCAGTGCTGCTCTCTCTCTCTGGGTCACCATGGAGAGACTGTCCTCCACAGCTGATCCTGCATGGTCTTTAGACTGTCCAACAACCAAAGTACTTGTGTCTTGATACGAGATGACCATCGGTGATATACACTACCGTTCAAAAGTTTGGGGTCACTTAGAAATGTCCTTGTTTTTGAAAGAAAAGCTATCTTGTCCATTAGAATAACATCAAATTGATCAGAAAATACAGTGTCAACATTGTTAATGTTGTAAATGACTATTGTAGCTGGAAGCAGAGATTTTTTAGGAATATCACATAGTTACAAAGACCATTATCAGCAACCATCACTCTGTGTTCCAATGACACTTTGGTTTAGCTAATCCAAGTTTATCATTTTAAAAGGCTAATTGATCATTAGAAAGCTTTGCAATTATGGACACAGCTGAAAATTGTTGTTATTAAGAAAATAAAAAGTATTCTTTAGATAGTGGTATCTGAGCCCATTGACGATGCTGAAGTCGGGAGGCAGAGTTCGGGAGTGAGTTTGTTAATAAATAAACGCACTAAATACAAAACAGAAACACAAACAACGCACTAACATACACTGGAACAGAAACAAACACCGGGAAGAACCAAAGAAACATATATAGGGAAGGTAATTTCAGGGAGTGAGAGCCAGTAAGTCTAGGCTAAACGATGACAGTGTGCACCATAACGAGCAGCCTGTACCTAGAGGCAGGAGAGGAGACACGTGACGCTCAGCATTTGGATTCGACTTACAGCTCAAAATTCCAGAAACAAAACTTCTTCTGAAACTCTCATCTATTCTTTCTGTGAAATGAAGCTTTCCATGCAGAATTTCCAATAAAATGAAGATCTCTAAACCTGTTAGTACCCATTCAAAACAGGCACAAAACGTCTCAACCAGAATAAAAGAGGTGGGAGCCCCGGTGCACACTGAGCAAAGGGACAAGTACAATAAAGTGTCTCATTTGAGAAAACAGCGCTCCACCAAGTCCTCAAACTGGCAGCTTCATTAAATATACCCGCCAAAACACCAGTCTCAACGTAACAGTGAAGAGGCGACCAGGTGCCTGGCTTCTAGGCAAGTTCCTCGTCAGTGTCCTGTGTTATTGCCCATCTTAATCTTTCTTTATTGCCAGTCTGAGATATGCTTTTTCTTGCAACTCTGCCTAGAAGGCCACCATCCCGGATCGCCCTTCACTGTTGACGTTGAACTGGTTTCGGGCTATTTAATGAAGCTGCCAGTTGAGGACTTGTGAGGCGTCTGTTTCTCAAATATCTGAAATCAGCACCGCAGAGAAAACAGTAGTTCCATGCCCAGAGAGATGTCAACTACTTATAAACATGCAGTAACTACTCGATACCCAAAATGTTAAGCTATTTTTCCACCCAAAGAATTACAAAGAAATTACACATTTTTATAGGAAGATGTTTATTGATTTTCACAATGAGGATGATAAATAAAAATATGAATATAAAGAACCAGTATAAAACTAAAACAAATCAATATTGACAGTAATACTACAAAATGCAATAGATTATAGACATCCTATCTCTCTTCCGTTTTTTTGCTCCGCATTCTGTGTGTCACCACAACTACTAAGGTCAGGGTACAGAGTTTGAAGGTCAAGACTTGTTTTTCCAACAAGTATTGGACATTCCTCTATTCTCTATATCTCTGTAAACCTTCTTGGCTCAGCCCAGTTCACACTAAACACTACACTTGATGACACTATCATCAAAATTCTATATTCTCAAATGCCTTGAAAGCAGCTGCATCTACACATATAGCATCATACAACAACCTTCACTTGAGGAAGAGAGTGATTCTGCGACACAATAGAACATMCATGTGTCTTGCTCACATAGTGAGCCTGTCTGAATATAGTGGCTCTCTTTCACAAATACCACATGCTTCTTACTTCTCAATGAAAGCGGCTCAGTACAAATGTGCATTAACTCACTCAAAACAACAAATTACTTTTTCCTTGAGCGCTAACATACAAATGGTACATTTGSCAACTTTGGAACTGTTGGATATAACAGACATACAGTACCAGTACAAAGTTTGGCCCACCTACTCATTCAAGGGTTCTCTTTATTTTAACTTTTTTCTACATTGTCGAATAATAGTGAAGACATCAAAACTATGAAATAACACATATGGAATRATGTATTAACCAAAAAAGTGTTAAACAAATCAAACAGCTCAAATAAGCAAAGACAAACGACAGTCCATCATTACTTTAAYACATGAGGGTCAGTCAATGCGGAAAATTGCAGCCCAAGTCAATGCTTCACAGAGTTCAAGTAACAGACACATCTCAACATCAACCATATATATAACTCTAGAATGAGATGGTAGTTGGTACTAGTTAAACATTTGATTTAAAAAATGCCATAACACTGCTTAATTTATTCTTCTTTTTTTGGTTACACTCAGTTAATCCCTTTTGATTGAAAAAACAATTTACCAAGTGGCATAATGTGAGGTTGGAGGTTGAACCTTGTTACATAAGAGGCGAATGTGTTACATATGTGGTGAATGGTGGTGGTGATGAGGTTTAGCAGAAGAAAGGTGATTAGGGTTAGGGTAAAATAAAACCACTGGGTGTTGATGGGATAGCTGCATGGGGTTTCATTGGGGTTAAMGCCGGCGTTAGATAAAGATGCTAATAGCTCTGGTTGATGGTGGGTGTGGGGGTTAGGGGCTCCTTCTCCCTGGGCAGGCAGGGCCCATTGATGTGGTGGCTGTGGGAGTGGTAGAGACGCATGAAGGACAGGATGGAGTYAGTCAACCACAGTGCTGTCACATTCCACAGAGCGACCTGGGGAGAAAGAGAAACATTATTATAAGTATATATGATTAGTATTATTAGAGAGAGAGAAAAAGAGAGAGAGAGAAGGAGCACGAGGAAGGGGTAGGGGAACTAGAGAGAGGAGAGAGAGTACAGAGAGGGAGAGAGAGAATACTTGACATTGAGGAAATTGAAACAACCTCTGTCAACGTGTACAAGTCTGGGACAGTAATGTGCAGGGAATCCTCAAGACTTTACGGGATAAAGAGAGAGCACAGCAGGAAAAGCTGTCTCTCTGTGACGTCTTCTGGAGTGAGGGGATCCACACAATCCAGAACAGAACAGACCACAAAACAGACCAGCAAACAACACTCCCCCCCCCCCCCCCGACAAGACCAGGAGGGCGGAAGGTGGAGACATGGTACAGCTAACAGCACTGAAAGAGGAGGTGAGAAGCTGAAGTGTGACAGAGAGCAGGACACTCCCCAGAGAAACCAGCAGAACAGCCCACTCAGACCCGGACACAACCTCAACACTCAACACGGGACAGACAACACAGGACGTACCACCAACAGACCCACCCCCTCCTAACAGCCCCCTGTCAGCTCCCCTGATAGCTCTCCTGACAACCCCCACACACCACTGAGGACAAACAAAAGCAGAAATTGTGCCCTCATGACTCAAATGGCAAATATATTCAAGAGAATAAACTTTTTCCCAACTCAAAGTGCTAAACTCATGTGCCAAACACTAGGCACGCCTGGAGTGTTGTCAGAGGACAGACTAGGGTCCCCAGCAACTTATAATTCACACGGGCACAAACGACCTGGGGCCCAGCAGGAAAGGGTGAAAAAAAAATGATTCTACATTCCCCAACACACAAGTGGTTTTCTCCACCCTGCTACCACCCCAGGTGGTAGGGTAGACAACGAATCGTCTGTCACACTGATCCTCAACACTGGGGCCCCTCAGGGTGTGTACTTAGTCCCCTCCTTACTCCCTGTTCATCCACGACTGCGGGTCAAACGTCACTCCAACACCATCACTAAGTTTGCTGACAACACAACAGTGGTAGGCCTGATACTGACAACGTAAGACAGCCTATAGGAGGAGGTCAGAGAACTGGCAGTTGTGGTGCCAGGACAACAACCTCTCCCTCAATGTGAGCAAGACAAAGACCTGATCGGGACTATATGGGAAAGGCGGGCCGAACAGGCCCCCATATAACATCAACGGGCTGTAGTGGAGCGGGTCGAGAGTTTCAAGTTCCTTTGGTGTCACAAATCCACCAATGATCTATCATGGTCCAAACACCCAAGACAGTCATGAAGAGGCACGACAAAAACTTTCCCCTCAAGAGACTGAAAAGATTTTGCATGGTCCCCAGATCCTCAAAAAGTTATACAGCTGCCAATCGAGAGCAATCCTGACCGGTTGCATCACCGCCTGGTATGGCAACTGCTCGGCATCACTGACGTAGGCGCTACAGAGGGTAGTGCGTACGGCCAGTACATCACTGGGCAAGCTTCCTGCCATCCAGGACCTATATTATAAGGCGTGTCAAGGAAAG